>NC_071256.1:17690729-17923229 GCF_023375685.1 Ictalurus furcatus | reverse complement strand
ATTAAAGCCCGGCACCTCACCCTTTTTGGAGGGAATGTCCTTGACTGAGTCAACCACGTGGATGGTGCCTGTGGCTGAGGCTTCACCCATGGCATTATTGACATGACACTCGTACATGCCTGCTGTATCCTTGGTCAGTGGAAAGATCTGAAACACACAGTTATCCATCTTCAATACATACCATGTTTTGCTTTTCTTCATCATGTGTTCAAAAAAGACTGCTGGTGTAGGAATACACTTTTTTCATTTCAAAACCTTCAAAGGAAAAATAGATCCAAGCTCAAAATTCGCACATTCTAACAAAACATTTTCACATTCGAACACCCTCGCATTCACTACTTTACCCCTCACATTCAAGCAAAACACTCACATTTGCACAAATCACTCTCAGATGCGCACAAAAACACTAAAATTCACTACTTCACCTCTCACATTCACACGAAACACTCACACTGACACAACACTAAAATTAATTACTTTACCTTTCACATTCACACAAATCTCATTCATTAATTTACCTCTCACATTCACTCAAAACACTCTTTCACACAAAATGCTAAAATTCACTTCACCTCTCACATTCAAGCAAAACTCACATCTGCACACATCATGCTCACATTCACACAAAACACTAAAATTCACTACTTTACCTCTTATATTAATGCAACACTCATTCACATAGCACATTCGCACAAAACACTCTCAAATGTACTACTTTACCACTCACATTTCCACAAAACCCTCAAAATTTTTAACAATCACTATTTTTACATTACACATTCACAGAAACCCACACATTTGCTACTTTAACTTCTTACGTTCACATAAAATTGACTGTTTTACCCTTCACGTTCACACAAAACGCTCTCCCATTTGTGCAAAACATTCAGCTTCACTACTTTAGCTCTTTCATTCACATAACACATTTGCACTAAACAGTCTCAAATGTACTACTTTACCACTCACATTCACACCACTTACATTTCCACAAAATTAATGCTTTCACAATCACGTATTATTATTATTATTATTATTATTATTATACATTCATATAAACCCACACATTTTGCTACTTTACCTTTTTCATTCACACAAAACACACTCACATTTACACGAGTCATAACCTTGCAATTATACAAAATGCATTCACACAAAACCCTCGTAAATCATTCACACTCACTATTTTTTATATTTCACAAACAAAACAGTCTTGAATTCACATATTGAACTTGTGTGGTGGTTAATGTGAAAGTGTTTTCTCATTTTCTGCATAGGAGAAGAGAAGTCTGGGTAATTGCGACAGCAACAGAAATGATAAGACACTAAAATAAAACAGACTTTTGTGGAGATCGGTATGTGTCATGGCATCAACTGTGGACAAATTTAAAACCACAGGAAAATTATATGCAACATGAACTTAAAACAGTCCCAGGTTGTACGTCAACAGGAAGCCATTTTTTTTTTCAAATGCATTGTTTCTAGCCCAGTAAATAAGGCTAAAACAGGAAATCCTACAGACATCACTGCTCATAAACAATAAATAAGGAATTTCTTCTATATAAAAATACATGGCAAACATGTTTCCTTCCTAATGTTCAACAATTGAAAATTTGATCAGTATAAGATTTATTGTATAATCCACAACAATTATGATTGATTATCAACGTTGTAGGAAATGATACAGACTAATATAGACTCACCAGCACCCATCCGGTGACCTCATGCTTCTCGGGGCCTCCCCTCATCTGGATGGCGAGGTTGTCTTGGTCTCCTGGGAGCAGCTGAGACTTCTTGTTATTGTCTGTGATCTACGAAATGATGTGTATGATGTATCATTCTTTAACAGATTTTTAAAAATGCAGGCAGTTGTTGTGATTTAACAGGAATAAAACACTCGCTGTTATAGGAAATTAATCAACTTTGAGGTGACTCGGATTCACCCTGGTGTTGACTGTTTTCCTAGAACAGCACATCCCAGAGTGTTTATTTATTTATTTATTTATCTCACTGAATAAAGCTTCCTTTACATCTCCTGATCCATATATTTGTGCACTTCCACCATAAAATTGGCAAATGAATCATAATAACTGTCTGTGTTGTTTTTAATGAAATAAGTAAATACAAATTTAATGTTTTTTTCTTATATTTGTGACCCGTTGCGCAGGAATTGTCTTAAAGCTCTCTCCATTGTTTGTTTATTGCCACCGATACACTCTATTTTGTTTTGGCTGATCACTAAAATGCTTCCTCATTCAGGACTCCTCCAGAAAACTGCACAATACATCACTGAGGATGTGTGTGTGTGTGTGTGTTTTGTTGAAAAGGATGCATACCATTATGAATAACGCCATATGGAAACAATACAGCCGGAAAACAAGGGAGGAATTCGGGAGAGGAAGCATAACATCAAACAGCTCTCAAAGCTGTTTAACTTCAGAGCAAACATCCTCAACAGAAATCACTCGGTTCATAGACTAAAACCTTGACTTCCTGTAAACTTCCCGACTGTAAAGTCGGCAGAATGTCTGTTGGCCCAAAAAAATTTATGTTGGTCCATTGTCATTTATTTGTTTTGTTTATTTTTTTTTTTTCTAGAGACCTACTGGGTGTGTTTAAGGATGTTACCTTCCTCCAGGTGAGCACCGGGGTGGGGACGCCGATGGCCTCGCAGCTGAGGAATACCTGAGCACCGGTGACGTTCCAGACCTCACCCGGACCCGTAACAATCACAGGAGCTGAGAGAGGAGAGAAAAAAAATGTGTGAAATCTAAAAAATCTGCTGTGACACGCAGGTCATGTGGTGTGTGTTTATTCATGAATCCTAATACCATCTGAAAGGATGTAATTTCAGACATTTCTGCTAAGGGATGCGGACTTTGAGCTGGTTTGCTCTGTGTGTGTGTGTGTGTGTGTGTGTGTGTGTGTGTGTGTGTGTGTGTGTGTGTGTGTGTGTGTGTGTGTGTGTGTGTGTGTGTGTGTGTGTGTGTGTGTGTGTGTGTGTGTGTGTGTGTGTGTGTGTGTGTGTGTGTGTGTGTGTGTGAGACATAACACTTGGGCGGCTGTGGCTCAGGTGGTAGAGCGGGTTGTCTACTAATCTTAGGGTTGGCGATTCGATTCCTGGCCCACATGACTCCACATGCCAAAGTGTCCTTGGGTAAGACACTGAACCCCAAGTTGCTCCCGATGGCAAGTTAGCGCCTTGCATGGCAGCTCTGTTACCACTGGTGTATGAGTGTGTGTGTGAATGGGTGAATGAGACACAGTGTAAAGCGCTTTGGATAAAAGCGCTATATAAGTGCAGACCATTACATAAGCCCTCTTAACCTTTTCTATGGCACTGATGTCAATCACTGTGACTCATTTCTGTGCAATCTGTTGAATTTGTAAATTCAGGGCTGTCCAGTATGGACAGAATATTGTGATTATATTGTGATCAGTTGACCAATCAGAGCTGAGAATCATGCATACATTTAAAAAAAAATTCTTTTGCGCACCCTGAGGGACAGGGACAGAGAATGTAGCAAGGGAGGGATCGACTGTTTGTAGTCCTGGAGCCTTAGAGACTCTCTTTTGAGGATAGAGCTCAAATGTTTAATTTTCTTTCAATTATTACAAATCTGGCTCTCAATCTGGACTAAATAAAGAGAGGGAACTTCCGATGTCTGTTTACTGAAGAAACTACTCATAACTGTGTTCAGAAAATGTTCTAAATCACGAGTTAGAATGCAAGAAGGCGTGGTCAATTTTTTGAATTATTTTTAAAACAATTTTTACCCATTTGGGTTTTTTGAAAATCCAATTTTAAAATATTTTATTTTAAATAATATTATTTAATGATAAAATAAAACAATAAAAACCCACCAAATATATTTCACAGCTAGATCATTCCATGAATAAATAATTGTGATGATTTTAAATTTAAAAAGTAAAAAAAAAAAAAAAAAAGAGTGTGTGTGTGTGGGGGGGAATCACAGTGTAAATAACATTTGTAACTAATAAAGTTTAGGTTTTTTTGCATTCTAACATTTTTACTGAATTTTTACATTAAATATGTTTTTTTATTTTTCTTATTCATGAGTTAATTTTAATAACTTAATTTCAATTAAAGATTTTCTGTCTGAATTTTTATCAAGTGATTTAATAGCTCTACTTTTAAAGGTTAAGATAAAGTAAAAAGAAAAAAAAAGGAAAAAACAAATTAAACGAAAAAGGCTCATGAAATATATATATATATATATATAAAACTCTCCTTTTATAGAAATGTCTTTAAAAGTTAAATAAAAATGCAATGAAATGAAAGAAAGGAAAAAAAACCACATTCACAATAAAGCACAAATTACATGTCACCGATAACACTTTTTAATGAATATTTTCTTATGTAGGTTATTATCTACACTCACTCCACTGCTCATTAGTTTTGGCCCCCTCACCTTTGGTACACTTGCCCTTGTTGTGGACTTTAATGCCGGTTTTGCCCTGACGCTCGGCGGACGCACTGGCCGCTCGCAGCTCACACACACTCCTGTACTCCACACCGTCCGAGCCGCACACCTCGTAGTTACCGTTTTTGCACACGCACACTCCCGGCTCGGTCTTCTTCTTCAGCTTTTTCTTGTCCTCCTGGGCTTTAACGCACTCGAGACCGCTCGCGCACCGTGTAACCGCAGCACCGCGCGCCCCGCACGGCTCTCCCGGTCCGGCGGCGCACAGCTCGCAGCAGCCACACGCGTCCATCACCCGGAACGCACAGCCCGTAGAGGGCAGCGCGGCGCACGAGCTCGGGTCACAGGGCCCGCAGGAGCGTGGGGCGCGCGTGACAGTAGCGGCGGTCAGCGCCGGGAGAATTATAACCCACAGCATCATGAGACAGAGAACCGGAACACGAGCGCGTCGGTAGCGTCGCGGCACGGATTCTGGTGGTATTGATGGAGTTGAGACCTAGAGCCAGAGTTAACTCCGCCCCCCCTAGACACGCCCACTTTCAACACCATTCCAAATTTACACAGCTACATTAAGGACCTACTGTGGATATTAAAAGTCTACACACCGCTGTTAAAATGGCAGGGTTTCTGTGAAGTAAAAGAATGACACTAAGATAAATCATGTCAGAACTTCTCCCACCTTCATTGTGAAATTACAAAGTATACAAATAAATTCAAATACAATCAGAAACTTTTTGTGAAAAAAAGGAAAGAAAAAAAAAACAAACCAAAAACGTACAATATCCTAGTTGCATAAGTGTGCACACCCCTAAACTAATACTTTGTTGAAGTACCTTTTGATTTTATTACACCGCTCTGTATTTTTGGCTAAGAGTCAATCAGCGTGATACATCTTGACCTGGCAATCTTTTCCCACTCTTTCTTGCAAAAACATTCTACATCTTTCAAATTGTATGGGCATCTCCTGTGCACAGCCTGCTTCAGGTCACCTCACAGATTTTTAGTTAGGATTCAGGTCTGTGCTCTGGCTAGATCATTCAAAAACATTGATCATCTTCTGGTTAAGCCGTTCCTTTGTTGATTTGGATCTTTGCTTTGGGTCGTTGTTGAGCTGAAAGGTGAAATTCCTTTTCATCTTTAGCTTACTAGCAGACACCTGAAGGGTTTGCACTAATATCAGCTGGTATTTGTAGTTATTCATGATTCCCTCCACCTTGAAAAAAAGCCCCAGTTCTGGCTGAAGAAAAGCAGCCATAAAGCATGATGCTGCCAACACCATGCTTCACCGTGGGTATGGTGTTCCTTTGGTGATGTGCTTTCTTATGCACCAAACAAACCTTTTGTAATTATGGAATTATTATACCTTTTGGAATTGGCTTCATCAGACCAGAACACAGTTTGCCACATGGTTTGGCATGATTTAGTTGCGCTTGGATGTTTGGTTTTTTTTTTGTGAGAGAGGGCTTCCGTCTAACCACCCTACCCCATATCCCAGACACGTGAAGAATATGAAAGGATGTTGTCAGATGCAGAGAGTAATCAGTACTTGGCAGATATTCCTACAGCTCCTTTAATGTTGCCTTTGGTCCCTTGGCAGCCTCCCTGGTAAGATTTTTCTTGTCCTTTTATACAGTTTGGAGAAATGTCCTGTTCAAGGTTATGACACTGTGGTGCTCCATTTTCTCCACTTGTTGATGAGGGCCTTCAGTGTTCCATAGTACATCTAATGTTTTGGACATTTTTTAAACCCCTCTCCTGATCTATATCTTTCAACAAGTGAGATAATGTACATGCTTTGTCAGTTCTTTGCAGACCATGGCCTCAGCAGTCAGATGAAACCAAAAAGATGTGGAAAGAAATTCAGAAACAGCTGATCATTATTTGGGGTTAATCAGAATAATTTTCCTAATTTTCCCTAAAAATAGAAAAGATCATATTTATGAAATGAGCGCACCCTGAACTCGGGAACTTTTCCTCCCATTTTTCACCCAACATTCGAATTTCATTAACATGATAATTTTTGGTCATTTGGCATGTTCATTTTCTTTAAGTAAGGCAAAATAAACTTCTTGTCAGTGATAATACAAAAATAATTCATTATAACCCCCCCAAAAAAAACAACACTGTCCCGAAAAAAACCCACTTGATGGCATGTTGCCTTCCAGTCCTCCTTGGATGTTTGTGCATACAAGTTTGAAGGTTGTGATTACACACTTTTATACGGTTGACTGCAATGATTACTGTTATAGACACACCCCCTGTCATAGCGTTTAAGTGCACTCACCCCATAATTATGATATTAATTAATTAACATGACTTGAAACCACATTGTAATCACGACCTCCGAACTCGTACACATGAACTTCCTAGGAGGAATTGAAGGTAGCACAAATTTCAAATTTGAAAATGAATTTCACATTTAAGTATCTATGATTTCAATTCAACAATTCCAAATTAATTACAAGTATAATGCATTTCTGAAGAGGATTCAATCTCTCTATTAATTCATAATTTTGGATTCAACTTCAAAACAACATCTGGAAGGGTGAAAATTGTGAAAAGTTACAGAAGATCATGGATGTGGGATTCTGTCCAGCCAAGATTTACAGGAGGAAAAATGTTTCTCTCATGTTTTAATATAGCAGATAACAAAAACATTTTAACATGATCCTAACCTCTGAAAACATTTTAGCTCATTTATTACTTATTATTATCTTATCTATCCATCCATCTATGATGAATTTAAAAATGAAAATTTATTCCCAAAATGCAAAACAAAAAGTTTAGATAAAGTTTAAAATTAAAACTAAGATAAACTAAAAAAATAACTTTTCAAAATCCTTTTCCACTGATAATTTTCACAACTAAAGCAAAAGAAAGAGGAGGATAGTGAAGAGAAGAGATTTTACCCCCACACAGAGTTAATAGGATGGTTTAGGAGTCTTTTATAAATATTTCTACCTCCACACCAAAACTATGCATTCCAGAAATTCTTCAGTCTTTATGTTTACAGTTTGCTTTTCACCAACGTCCTCCAAGTTGTCCCGGAGAAGAGAAGATAGACGGTGAACGACATTCTGCCGAATCTGACCAGTGATGTTTTGTTTAGTTTATTTAATGTATTTAGCCACGAAGGCAGCAGCGATGTCCCTGTAGGGAGTGTGAGA
The DNA here is from genome assembly GCF_023375685.1 of Ictalurus furcatus. Classification (NCBI taxonomy): domain Eukaryota; kingdom Metazoa; phylum Chordata; class Actinopteri; order Siluriformes; family Ictaluridae; genus Ictalurus; species Ictalurus furcatus. The sequence goes on along the minus strand of NC_071256.1, from coordinate 17,915,620 downwards.
GTCCGAGTGCGATGGTGGGATTCGGCAGAGAGCGCGGAAACGTGGAGAACGCAGGAGGAGGTTGTGACCTAGACCAATGCAGCTGGAACTGAACCAATACAGAGCCATGGACTAGAGTAGAAAAAGAAAGAGGGAGAAAGAGAAACAGATTTTTTAAAAAAAATACATTTTACAAGTAAAAAAGTGCCTGGATAATCCTACATTCACACGAGCAAGCGACAAAGCGACTGGTGATCATTAATTACTACGTACCTGAGCGACATGGAGCTGCGATTTCAGCGACAAAATGACATTTAAATAGAAATGTTCTCAATTCTTTGGAAATTAAAAAAGTCAAACGAATGATTCCACAGACCAATCCTATGGTGCGCGTGGTCCGACATTTCTTCAGTTCCACACTCACAACTTTAGTTCCTACATCTTCTTCTAAGTATAGAAGAAACTGTGGTTCATCAGTCCCTCAAGGATTTCACGATTTTGCGACAGCAGAAATTAATGCAAAATCAATCAAACTACGTAATATTTGGAGGAGCTTGCGATTTTTCAAAAATCCACAGATTTGGGTCAAGACGCGTCATGTGACGTCATCACAACGCACATTCAGTCAAAGCCCTCATCGATTCACGTGCGTCAAACACGAGTACAGCTAAAAGATCTCATTCACCTACAAACATCACTGTGAAAAAGTGTTCAGAACAATTTCGTGCGATTCAAGTCGTTTTCAAGTTAAATCACAAATTTAACACAGAATCAAGCATTTTTGTCTGCAATAATCACAAAAAAACTCAGCAGTCCTGTACAGAATGTTTCATGTTATCAGGTCACATACGACATCTAATTAGAGAATACAATAATAAAGAAAAATAAAGCTCGGAAGGACGAATCAGAGATCGTTGGTGCTTTGGGTGAGTGTCCATAGCTAGTACAGTTAGCTTGAACTGGCCACGCCCCCATAAAGTGACTACAACAGCAGTCACTTTTGGGATCGTGGCCAGTTCAAGCTAACTGACTACAACCCATAAGAGACAAACTACAAGCTACACTTGTTACTTGGTAAAGTGAACGCAGCAGGGTAAGACATGATTCCAAAAAAAACAAAAAAATTAAACCCAGATTATCTCAAACTGATTAGAACGAATAACACTCATCAAAAGAACATAAGAAAGAATGTATTCAGATATAAAGCAAACATCCTGCTAACTAACAGGCTAATTCACAGTTCAACGTAGTAATGCGCTAACTTTATGCCAAGTTGCCAACGTCTACGGTTTGGTCCTAGGGTTTTTTCCCACGATTTTTTAACCAGTAGATGCCTGAAAATGACAAATGTATATTTTTACGTAGATTTTATTTCACATGAATGAACTCAAAACATTCTCCATTTACATTCACGGCATCTTTTGAAGCAAGAGATTACTAATGTGAAATGGAGGAAAGGGGGCGGGGTTAATATCATAGAGATCGAAATATCTTCGCGATTGTCAGTCATCCCAGATTTATATGTCGAGCTGCTGTTTTTTGATTTTTACTGAGAGGGGGGGAAAGGAAAACTCTTTTTTGCGTATTTTTGAGTAATAACTCATAGCAGCGGAGTACGGCGTTAAAAGTTTGTATGCAAAATGCGTAAAATATGATAGGACTGATTTTGTTAAAACAGCGGACATTCTTAAAAACACACTAACGACACTAACTAGACATGATGTCTAGCGTTTGCGAACGTGACACAAACCTGAGACAAGTGTTGATATTTGTAGCTGACTTTGGCCGCTACACGACTGAAAGCTTTAGCCATAACACGAAAGTAGAACAATAACGTAACCTAGAATATAGATAAATGTTTCAGACGTATCAGACATATCACATGCCTTCTCCCAGGCACGAGCTCTTTCTCCTGCTTTCTCGAGAAGGGGAAATCAGTCTGAGCATCTCTGCTTGTACTCGCCTCTGTTATGTAATGGTATTTATGATTTGTAATGAAGACACAACAGTGTCAGCAAAGATGAAACAGAAAGACAGATAGATAGGAGGAAGTGTGGTGCACAGGGGTTTGATGCACAGAGCTTTAATACCCAAGCATCTGGCATCCATGTTAGATATTTTTTAAAGAATGCATTATAATATAACATTTAATAAACATTGCAGTATGATGTCACTGGTAATAAAATATGCACTGATCCTGATATAATGTCAATATCAAAGCTCCGCATATCGACTGATACATGAACTACTGAAACTACTGATACTGAAACTCATACGATTTTTTTTGATAGTGAAGCACTGACATAAAATTTGTATAATTTTATGAAACATAGAGCTGACATTGCAGTAAAATAACAAAAAACCCAAATAGTCCTGAGGTGCGCTTGGTGATCGTGTAAAAATGATCTACAATTGCCTCATAATTATACGTACGTAACAAACATAAAACGTGTTGTTATTTAACACATTAAAACACGTAATTGTTGATACATTAATAAGTTTTCTGTAAGACATCTAACATTTTACACGTTCTGAAAAAGTCTCCAGTGTCAAAGGTAAAGGTTTCCTGTTTATAGCTACTTTATAGCTAATGTAAGAGATTGTTTCATGGGCGTTCCAGAACATTAAATGTAACTATAAATAGATTATGATGTATGTTGTTCTTTAATAAATAATAATTGTCAGCATTAGAATATCACTGTGGTTTAAGAGCAATATTGCAGTTATTGCTAAATTATACACTTCGTGGTATTGGGCAACGCAGAACAATGTAACTACGTAAAAAGAGCCAGAGATGTTTGGTTATGCAGCTGAAGGCAAAATTTTTGTTTTGCGCCAAAATACATTTCATGCATCTCCGTGTTTTTACTTTAATAAAGAAATAATTCACCATTTCTGCTTACTTGAGATTTCTTTCAACGATTACGAAGAATGACTCAGCTACTTTGTGTAAAAATATGGAAACTGTCAGTCATCACCACATCAGTTCACAGTGGTTCGGACCAAAATCCATCCGATTTCTTATTCGTTATAGCATTGCTACATCCTTTATTGTCCACACACATACACACACACGCACACACGCACACACGCACACACGCACACACACGCACACACGCACACACGCACACACGCACACACGCACACACGCACACACGCACACACACACACACACACACACACACACACACACACACACACACACACGACTGATCACTCACTGAAGGGACGGTGGCGGCTAAAGGAATCATGACTAGAGAGAGTCCTCTGATGAAGTTGGTCACGTACTTCTGGAACTTTGACTGTTCGAGCTTGCTCAGGGCATATACCTGCCAAAAACCACGACAAACACACACGTACATGTGACATCAGAGCATTTTATTCATAATTACATACTATAAAACCATAATACTTGTACAAACAGCTAAACATTCCAAACCAATAAATACAAACCCTGTTCATTTCATGTATCATGTTTGTATATGATACAGTGTATAGTTTGATGTCATAACCATTTTTATCTTCACAAATTTTTGTTTTCTATTTTATTTTTGTTAACATCTTTAATGTTCCAAGTTAAACACACTGACATTTACTATGCTATGGCAATAAAAAAAGAGACAAAAACAGGAATAGGGAACTCCCACCCTTCTTTGAGCTCTATTGTTTATTGAAAGTGTGTGTGTGTGTGTGTGAGAGAGAGAGAGAGAGAGAGAGAGATTTCCTCTTGTCCCATATGAGACACTTTTTCCTCCATTACAGAAAAACATAAAGGAAGACAACACCCCAAAAAACCCCTTTAAAAAAACTATTAAATAATGACATTAAAAGAAAATAATAATTAGATAATTATAATAAATACATGATTAAATTCACACTAAATCATGACCTTAATGGTTTATAATTTAGAAGTATAAATCTAAGAAATCTAGATAGCAATCATTATATTGATACACACACACACACACACACACACACACACACACACACCCTTGATGTGGTTCTCACCTCAGTGATGAGCAGGTTGATGAGACCCAGAGACACGGGGATGATCCAGGTGGAGTCCGGTACCGTGAGGTCCGGAAACCAGAGAGTGCCACCTGCTGCCAGCTCATGCTGCAATCCTACACACACAACACACACACACTCATATGTTTAGTTTTCATTCCTACAAATCTCAAGGAATGGCAAAAATTTGAAAAGCCCTAAACACACTTATACACAGAATTAGGTTCAGTATTTAAAATGGCCGAGTGGACGAAAGCGGAATGTTCCAGATGTTAGCCAAGGTTTAGCCTGACAAGAAAAGTAAGCCGAGCTACAAGAAATCGCTATGCATTGTAGTGCCTCAATTTTACACTGGTGCATTATGGGTAAATGCACTATCCAAGGAATATAATTTATCCTCAGATAATTTGGCCAAGACTACAAACTGGCCGCCGTGGTGAAAAGGCGTATGTGAGAAAGATGAAAAAGATGGGGGGAAAAAAGCTTTATCCCAAATTATTGCCGCCCACGGTACTTTAAATTGAAGGAAATTCAGGCATGTTAATTATGTTAGCGATTTATTATACTTTACGCCACACGTAAATCCCAGAGGAGGTGATTTACCAGACGGAATGTGTTCCAAACCCACGCTGATGTTACGCAGGGCGAGAGAGACGCACACCCACATGGGCAACTGCACCCAGACGAGCAAACTGGCCTTGAACGGGTGGCAGTTGTCCCTCACGTACAGCTCAGACACGATCTGCCGCAGATTCTTCTTAAAATGGTACCTGTATAGCAACAAAATCTGAAATATAACTTGTTCACGAAATGCAGTATAAATCTAAATGTATTTTATGCACAGTTCATTCATTTTATGCACAATATTTCTGATCGGACGTTCTGACCTGATTTGAATTCTCATGGTTAACCTCAGTTAGCTAAATACTACATGCGAAAGTAATTAGCAGCTAGCATTAGTTCTTATGGTTGAATTTAGTTATTTGATTTATATAATGCAACCTGACAGACAGTGTAGGTAATTACTAGCTAGCATTCTGATAGTTACATTTATATAGCCAACACAGCACAGCCTGACAGACTGCATAATTGCTATCTAGAATGAGTTAGAAGCTCGCTAACATGACCTGACAGACAGTGCAATTTATAATACCTAGCTAACTATGTTAGCCAATTTACTCTTTGATTTAAAAGCTAATCATATTCAAAATGGCTGCTTACCTGCACGTTTTCTCAGACCAGCCCTTCTCCTTGGCCCTGATGGAGATCTCGTAGCGTAACCGTTGTGCTAACTCTGCTATTTCCTTCTGCAAGGCTTCGATCTGGCTGAGAAAAAGACGATCCTGTAGTTATTCGCGACCCATATTACTGAATCAGCTCACAAGTACCCACTTCTAGTGCAAAGACAGCGATAAAATACAAAAATCTCACTGATCTGAATTCAGCTCAATGACGTGTTTATTAGAGCGCTTGCTAAGTCACAAAACACTTAGCCAAGCACTGATCCCAGATCAGCACTACCAGCTCAATGATATAAAATGACATCAATTTTATGACAACAGCAATTGTACTTTCTTTAATAATATGAAAGAATGTATTACAATGTGCAAAAAAAGATCTACAAGGCGAAAAAAAAACAGATTAACAGCATTATCCTGAGAAATGTGACCCATGACTCTTGAACGCTTTTTGAACGACGGCCAAAAGTGAGAGATTAAAAACAGCAACGGTGGCGTGGGAAAATAGAAGAGCTACTGGGAACAGCATGATTGTGAGAACACAGGCATAAACACAGATTCTTCTGTGAACCATTTTATGATGCATGAAAAAAAAATAAAAATCAGGAGAGTCCTGAACACAAACAGTGCAGATGTGTAGGACAAGAAGGAGATAAACATCTTATTCACAGATGGTCGGAGCTGTAAGCTTGACCTGTTTACTTCACTCCATCACAGACATTCATAAACATGCGAGGGAGGGAAAGAAACAATTTTCTACAAAACATGAAGGATGACATCGCTAAATACAGTGAGCGAGTCAAATTAGAGAGAGGTACAAAAAATGTCCAAAACATTAGATGCACTATGGAACACTGAAGGCCCTCATCAACAAGTGGAGAAAATGGAGCACCACAGTGCCATAACCTTGAACAGGACATTTCTCCAAACTGTATAAAAGGACAAGAAAAATCTTACCAGGGAGGCTGCCAAGGGACCAACGGCAACATTAAAGGAGCTGTAGGAATATCTGCCAAGTACTGATTACTCTCTGCATCTGACAACATCCTTTCATATTCTTCACATGTCTGGGATATGGGGTAGGGTGGTTAGACGGAAGCCCTCTCTCACAAAAAAAACAAACAAACATCCAAGCCCAACTAAATCATGCCAAACCATGTGGCAAACTGTGTTCTGGTCTGATGAGGCCAATTCCAAAAGGTATAATAATTCCATAATTACAAAAGGTTTGTTTGGTGCATAAGAAAGAACATCACCAAAGGAACACCATACCCACGGTGAAGCATGGTGGTGGCAGCATCATGCTTTAGGGCTGCTTTTCTTCAGCCAGAACTGGGGCTTTTTTTCAAGGTGGAGGGAATCATGAATAACTATAAATACCAGCTGATATTAGTGCAAACCCTTCAGGTGTCTGCTAGTAAGCTAAAAATGAAAAGGAATTTCACCTTTCAGCTCGACAACGACCCAAAGCAAACATCCAAATCAACAAAGGAACGGCTTAACCAGAAGATGATCAATGTTTTTGAATGATCTAGCCAGAGCACAGACCTGAATCCTAACTAAAAATCTGTGAGGTGACCTGAAGCAGGCTGTGCACAGGAGATGCCCGTACAATTTGAAAGATGTAGAATGTTTTTCAAGAAAGAGTGGGAAAATATTGCCAGGTCAAGATGTATCACACTGATCGACTCTTAGCCAAAAGGACAAAGCAGTGTAATAAAATCTACCTCCACAGTGCCTCTGTAGAAGGTGGTGGTAGTCTGGCTCTCTTTAGTTTCCTGGGGAAGTGGAGACGTTGTTGTGCCTTCTTAACTGTAGAGTTTGTGTTGAGAGACCATGTGAGGTCATCAGAGAGGTGCGCACCAAGAAATTTGGTGCTCCTATCCCTCTCCACCATGGAGCCATTGATAAGCAGTGGGCATCCTGCTAAAATCTACAACCATCTTTTTTTTTGTTCTACATTAAGAGACAGGTTGTTTTCACTGCACCATCTCACCAGTTGCTCCACTTCCTCTCTGTATGATGTTTCATCATTTTCGCTGATAAGGCCCACCATAAGCGAACTTGATGATATGATTGGATTCAGACTTGGCAGAACAGTCATGGGAGAGCAGCGTGAACAGCAGTGGGCTGAGTACATAGCCCTGGGGGGCACCTGTGCTCAGCATGATGGTGCCTGATGTTCTGCTGCCAATGCACACTATCTGTGGTCTCTCTGTCAGAAAGTCGAGAATCCAATTACAGAGGGAGGTGTCAAGGCCCAGGAGGAGGAATTTCTTATAAAGTGCCCTTAGTGTCCAGGTGTGATAGAGCTGAGTGCAGTGAGTGTGAGATGATGTCGTCAGTGGAGAGGTTGGGGCGGTATGCAAACTGGAGTGGGTCCAGTGAGGCAGTGAGGACGGATTTGATGCATCTCATGACTAGTCGTTTGAAGCACTTCATCATAATAGGAGTCAGTGCCACAGGGCGATAATCATTTAGACATGTCACAGTTGACTTCTTTAGCACTGGGATGATGGTGTTTTTTTTTAAAGCTTATGGGGACTACAGCTTGGCTCAGGGAGAGGTTGAAAATGTCTATGAGGACATCTGCCAGCTGATTAGTACAGTCCTTGAGCATGCGCCCTGGTATGCTATCTGGGCTTGCAGCTTTGTGTGGGTTAACTCTGGACAGGATCCTTCTCACGTCAGCTGAGTCCAGACAGAGTACCTGCTCCTTGGGGGAGTGGTACTTACATGCTGGTTTGTCATTTAGAGCTTCAAACCATGTATAGAAGTTGCTGAGCATGTCAGGAAGGTGTGTGTCACTAACATTGGCCTGTGGTGTAATTCTGTAGTCTGTTAAGGCCTGGATGCCCTGCTACATGTGCCTGGTGTCTCTGGTATCACAGAAGTTTTTGGTAATCCTCTGTGCATACTGGTGTTTAGCTTTCTTGATGGCCCAGGAAAGCTCAGCCCTTTCTTTCCTGAGAGCCACTCTATCTCCCGACCTGAAGGCAGTGTCTCGTACCCTCAGCAGGGTACGGACTTAACCCTCAGCCACAGCTTCTGGTTGGCTCGTGTGGTGATGTGCTTCACAAGAGTGATATCATCAATGCACTTCTCTATGTACCCAGTCACAGAGTCAGTGTATTCATCTATGCATGTGTGCTAGTCATAGGTAGCTGCTTCCTTATACATGTTCCAGTCTCTGCTTTCCAAGCAGTCCTGCAGGGCTGAAATGGCTCCTTCTGATGAAATGGCCAGATTCTTATGGTTCTGTGTGTTGGCTTGGAGCGTTTCCGCAGTGGTTTGTACACTGGGAGTAGCATAACACAAAGATGATCTGAGAAGCCAAGGAGGGGGTGGGGTATGGCCTTGTATGCTGCACAGATGTTGGTGTAAACTAAATCCAGCATATTATCTCCTCTTGTGGCAAAGTTCACATGCTGTTAGAACTTGGGCACTACAGACTTTAGGTTGGCATGGTTAAAGTTGCCGGCAACAATGAGAAAACCATCAGGATGGGCTGTTTATTGCTCACTAATGGCACCGTAGAAAAGGATATTAAGATATATGCTGTTATTATGCATGCAACATTTGTTTTCTTTCTTTAATAAAGCTGATCCTAATTTCCTTTCTTTTTTTGTGCTACTGTAACTAAATAAAAGCTCACCTCCAAGTAGAAATGAGAACTCTAGAAATGAGAAAAACAGGATTTAACAAAAAGACAAAACTGAACAGCCCTTTTTTTTTTTAAACTTTTTTTTTTTTTTTAAAGTAAGCTAATTTAATTTCAGGGCCAGAAACATACAAAACTGAAGCCTGAAAAGAGGAAACTAGTAAGATCTACTGCATGGCGATTTCACAGATCATGTTTATTTTCCATGCAATTTTTGAAATTATATGATTATTTGAGGTCTAGGACCACTTTTAATCATTACAAACTGCCCCTTTAACTTAAAAAAAAAAGTCATGTCCAGAACTGTCAGGAATGAAAAGTTAACTCTGTAGAGGTTTCCATTCGGAAGTTTGTTTCTTAAACTAAACAACTTTAGGGACACTTGATACTATTATGGCTACATGATAAGGATAAAAACATCATACTGAGATTATATTACTAATATACTGTGTGTGTCTTGTGATATATTTAAACAAAGTAATGAGCTCGTGATCTGTCACGGTTACATTTAAAAGTGCAACTGTCGATTTTATTTCTTTCTTTCTCGTATAAAAAAAATCCTAGAAAATATGTAAAAATGTGATAAGAAATAATGGTTTAAGCAGTGTCCTGAGCAGAAGTTTATTAAGGTGCTGAGTAAAAAACGTTTGGAAAACTGACTTCTGGTCGGAATGCTTGTTTGTGTTTGGATACGCCTCTCGTCAGTCATTTAATACATGACGGGCCACTGTAGATCTTGGGGGCGGAGCTACAGTGTACTTTTAACCAAAATAAATTGTTGATCACAATTCTATCAAAATACCAACAGAAATCTTTTTGAAACTTGTTTTGACCAATGCGTAAAAAATGCATCATGCAGATCGAGATCCTATAAAGCAAGTGTTTAGTAAGTACACGAGACGAGACCTTTGCGATGATAGCAGCCTGGTAGACGGCGAGCGGCAGAGTGACGACAGTGCGCAGTGCCAGCGTAGTGCAGATGATCCCCGCCCACCACGGCAGCATCGTTGTCTGCTGGCTGGAGATCAGGAGCTGCTCGGTGAAGTGGACAGGAGCAGAATCCGCCACACTCTCATACCATCCGGAACCGGTCGTGCTCACGCGCCGCACACAGTGCAGGTACAAAGCTGGCATGAGCGTGACGCTTCTGGAGCTGAGAGAGGGAGCAGTTCGGGGTGTTGAGTCTGTTCTGAACACGACCTGGGAGATGCATCTCACCTGGGGGTTTCTTGTCCTCTGGACGCCATGGAAACCTGACCTTAAGGATCCAGGAATGGAGAGTTTCAACCATGTCATGGTCGAGAGCCTGAGAGAAACATGACAAATGTATGGTGTTAAAACAAAATTGACATGACAGGCCATTAATAAGAGGAGAACTGCAACAAATAATCGAGAAACATGAAAAAAAAAATTAAATACTACTACTACTACTACTACTACTAATAATAATAATAATAATAATAATAGGAATTGTCTGAGACAAATTTCTTTATCACTTACAGTATCTCACAAAAGTGAGTACACCCCTCACATTTTTGTAAATATTTGATTATATCTTTTCATGTGACAACACTGAAGAAATGACACTTTGCTACAATGTAAAGTAGTGAGTGTACAGCTTGTGTAACAGTGTAAATTTGCTGTCCCCTCAAAATAACACAACACACAACCATTAATGTCTAAACCGCTGGCAACAAAAGTGAGTACATCCCTAAGTGAAAATGTACAAATTGGGCCCAAAGTGTCAATATTTTGTTCGGCCACCATTATTTTCCAGCACTGCCTTAACCCTCTTGGGCATGGAGTTCACCAGAGCATCACAGGTTGCCACTGGAGTCCTCTTCCACTCCTCCATGATGACATCACGGAGCTGGTGGATGTTAGAGACCCTGTGCTCCTCCACCTTCCATTTCAGGTTGCCCCACAGATGCTCAATAAGGTTTAGGTCTGGAGACATGCTTGGCCAGTCCATCACCTTCACCCTCATCTTCCTTTACCTTTAGCAAGGCAGTGTTCGTCTTGGAGGTGTGTTTGGGGTCGATATCATGCTGGGATTATGCTCTGCTTCAGTATGTCACAGTACATGTTGGCATTCAAGGTTCCCTCAATGAACTGTAGCTCCCCAGTGCCGGCAGCACTCATGCAGCCCCAGACCATGACACTCCCATCACCATGCTTGACTGTAGGCAAGACACACTTGTCTTTGTACTTCTCACCTGGTTGCCGCCACACACGCTTGACACCATCTGGACCAAATAAGTTTATCTTGGTCTTATCAGACCACAGGACATGGTTCCAGTAATCCATGTCCTTAGTCTGCTTGTCTTCAGCAAACTATTTGCAGGCTTTCTTGTGCATCATCTTTAGAAGAGGCTTCCTTCTGGGATGATAGCCATGCAGACCAATTTGATACAGTGTGCGGCGTATGGTCTGAGCACTGACAGGCTGACCCCCCACCCCTTCAACCTCTGCAGCAATGCTGGCAGCACTCATACGTCTATTTCCCAAAGACAACCTCTGGATATGACGCTGAGCACATGCACTCAACTTCTTTGGTCGACCATGGCGAGGCCTGTTCTGAGTGGAACCTGTCCTGTTAAACCACTGTATAGTCTTGGCCACCGTGCTGCAGCTCAGTGTCAGGGTCTTGGCAATCTTCTTATAGCCTAGGCCATCTTTATGTAGAGCAATAATTCTTTTTTCAGATCCTCAGAGAGTTCTTTGCCATGGTGCCATGTTGAACTTCCAGTGACTAGTATGAGGGAGTGTGAGAGCGATGACACCAAATTTAATACACCTGCTCCCCATTCACACCTGAGACCTTGTAACACTAACAAGTCACATGACACCGGGGAGGGAAAATGGCTAATTGGGCCCAATTTGGACATTTTCACTTAGGGGTGTTCTCACTTTTGTTGCCAGAGGTTTAGACATTAATGGCTGTGTGTTGAGTTATTTTGAGGGGACAGCAAATTTACACTGTTACACAAGCTGTACACTCACTACTTTACATTGTAGCAAAATGCCATTTCTTCAGTGTTGTCACATGAAAATATATAATCAAATATTTACAAAAATGTGAGGGGTGTACTCACTTTTGTGAGATACTGTAGTTGGTCTAGGTTATAAAGCACACTATGCCATGCACTACATTACATCACCATAAGTAGCGAAACTAAATCAATAACAGTATTTAAACTAGTTGATAAACACTATGGTTTAATTTTATTTAACATCAACAACATATATATTTTTTTAAATATTTTTGCTATTTAGTAGGGCTGAACAAAATGACAATATAATAATGATACTGCTATCAATTATATCTTAATATACTTTATTGACACATTTGAAATATATTGTGATTAATATACAAAAATATATATTTTTGTATATTAACTTATTGACAAATTGAGTGGAAGCAGCTAATTAGATACAAATCCTAAAATTGTAAAATGTTCATATGTTAAATTTCTTTTCCTTTTCAGGGTTAAATAAGCACATTTAAATAATAAAAATAATAATAATAATAATAATAATAATAATAATAATGCTTTCATTAAACTGAACATTAAATAAATCATCAAGCAGTTTGTGACAAATATCGACCCACCCCTTGTATTTAAAACTTTTATTTTAATCAATTAATCAGAAAGAATGTTCATAAGATTAATTGATTATGCAAATGGTTGATATTTTGATAAAACAAGAAATTCGAAAATAATAAAATACAATAAAATGCTCTAACACAAATACATCGTTTTAATAAGCAACGCAGCTTGGTTATTATTAGTTATTTACAATTACAAAACTAAAAGGCAAAGTGCATCTTGCAAACTCAGTGAGATTCACAGACAGCCTGTTAATCCAAACCTCAAACTCCAAATACCTACTTCTCCCTGAAATATCTCTAATATTTAAAACAAGCGCCATCCAGAATGAACTGAGCTAGCTCTAAAATGCTAAGTACGCTAAACAAACCGGAGCAATCCTCACCTTCCGACGTTATTCCACATCTAATACAAAACACGCGATCACATGCTCTAATAATTTAATAAACAGCGCATTATTATCTACCAACAGCTGACACTTTAGCCCGGTAAATGTCAGTGCACCGTGACAGGTCGGCGCACAGATATGACGCAATTTGTGTGAGCCTAGTTACATTACGGACGCTTCCGCCTTGTTCTACTGTTGTTATAGTGAGAGGACGAACTTCCAATCAAAAAAGGCGCGTGTGATGCATTAGCCAACTCTAGAGCAGGAGGCGGGAAAAATGTCTCCTTTTGATTTATTGACAATTTGATTTAATTTAATGTAACTTTTATACAGCCATAGCGTTCATGCGAATGATTCAAGCGACTAATATTAGTGTACAGAACATTTTTAATCGTTTGTGTAAATATAGACAGTGTTAAAATAAATAAATAAAATAAGGAACACATCGCCACCTGCTGGACACAAACATTCTTTCATTGGTTACGTAAATTTATTGACAATATTTCATCACTGTGTATCATCGTTGTAGGCTAGATATGTGATATTACATTTTAAGAAACATAATTTATTCTATTAATAATTCTATGTAATATATAAACTTGGACTTGGTTTTTTTTTATGTCCTACAAGTATAAGAAAAACATTTTTGTTGTTTGAAATCTCAATTCTAATTGGTCAGCTGGTCTTATACAATTGTTTTGTTATATTTTTAATTCATTAGACCTTATCATTTCCATTTTAGTCTACATATATGGATGAAAAAATAATGATGTATAATGGTTGATATGGCAAGGTTTAATAAATGTTAAATAAACGTCTCCTTACAGAAAATGTTTATTTAACATTTATGGAAGGAGTCTCCTGCGTCAGTGCTTTGCAACAGTCAAGTAAAGCTGTAACTTTAAATCATCATTTATTTGTATAATTTACTTTAACAGAGGGGAAAAAATGAACGGTGAGGGAACGAATGCTATAGCTGCTATAACTTTTTTTCACGCAGAGGTTCCACAAAATTAAATGTAACCATAAATTGAGTGTGACATAAGTATGACATGTCATTCTTTAATTAATAAAAGTTTAAATTGTTGACAAATCGATGTGGTGTAAGAGGCATACAGAAATAGGTTATGCAATAGAAATGTAATCAACTGATTTTCCAATAACGTTTTATTGTAATCAGCCAATTGTGTGGCAGCAGTGCAGTGCATAACATCATACAGATATGGCCAGCAGCTTTGGGTAAAGTTCACATCAACCATCAGAATGGGCAAAAATGTGATCTCAGTGACTTTGACCTTGGCATGGTTGTTGGTGCCAGATGGGCTGGTTTAAGTCTTTGTATAACTGCTGATCTCCTAAGATTTTCACGCACAACAGTCTCTAGAGTTTATTCAGAATGGTGCAATAAAGAAAAAACATCCAGTGTGCAGCAGTTCTGTGGAGGAAAAACCTTGCTGATGAGGTCAACAGAGAATGGCCAGACTTGTTTCAGCAAACATAAAGGCTACAGTAACTCAGATAAGCACTCTGTACAATAGCGATGACACTGAGGTGAATGGGCTACAACAGAAGAAGACAATGTCTGGTTCCACTTCTATCAGCCAAGAATAGAAAGCTGAAGCTGTAGTGGGCACAGGTTACCAAAACTGGACAGCTGAACACTGGAAAAATGTAGCCTGGTCACAGATGGTAGGATCAGAATTTGGCACCAACAAGCCAAATTCATGGACCCAACCTGCCTTGTGTCAACAGTCCAGGCTGGTGGCAGCCTACACAAACACTAATGCTAGACAGCGTTAAGCCTGGTTTATACTCGAAGCGTCCACAATAGCGCGATGGATCGCGCGGTAAAAAAAACAACAAAAAACAATAATAATACGTCATCGCGGAATGGGCGGTCCAGCGCATGGCGGTCTGCACGGCATCTTTTATAACTTGCCACGCGGAGCCGGATCCGGAAATTGAATGACTTCGAAGTGACTCTTACCGAACGGTACGATTGTACAGGCATCTCTATGATACATCCATGCGGGACCATAGAGATAGCCAGATGGCACAAAATTCATGGAAAGGTTTTAAAAATAGGGATTTCGATTTGCTTTGTATATACTGCTGAAAGAATAAAGCCAAAGCTGGAAGTTTTTTTGGGGGGGTGAACCATGTTTTCATTCATCAGCGTCTTCACAAATAAACACAGTAACTACACTACACTATGAGACACAGTGATTAAACCTCATTCTGCTGTCTTTATACATAGAGACATTTATATTGATGGGTGAACATACAGAGTGATCATTCGGTCACAACTTTCTTTTGTCTCTATACTTAAAGAGACATTTACACTGATGGACGAATATAATAATCACCTGATTTTGTAAATGTGAGAAATTGCAGGAAGCTCCCACTTTTTGCTTATGTCTACAGTAATTGCTAACATTTACAAAATGAACCTACAATAAATAATAAGTCTATTTAATGAAAGTAAAGGTCCATGTTTAATAAAAATCTTAATGAAATGAATAAAATAATAAAAAAATATCGAGGTCGTTCAATTTAGTTTTATACATGTTCTCATACGTATAGCTATATTTTGTTGTAATGTGGAGTGATGATCTCAAGGTTTACTGGGTTTTATATTATTCTTAGCTATTTTTTTCATATGGGTTTTAGTGAAGATTACTGAAAACATAAAAAAAAAACCAATTCCTCCTCAATATTCAGCAACTCCACGCGAGACGCCATGTTTGTAAGCGTTGCTATGGTTGTTCCGACAAACTACTGCTTCTCTCAGCTACTTCCTGTTGGTTTATAGGACGATTACTCAGAGTCGCCCCCTTTCGTTTCAAAGAATATTACAACCGCGTGCGCGTCAAGTATAAAGGAGGTGCGCGCGCAGTCAGTGGAGTCTCGCGCTGCGGAGCCAGGAGAAAGCATAAACAAGGCGTTAGCTCCGTGAGGATAAAGTTGATAGTCCAGAAGCATCTGGAGCTTTTCTTTTAAATAATCTTTCCATATTCTTTTGCTCTACACACACATCGTCACACGCTAATTATTAGGATAAAAAAAAAAAAAAAACACGCATATGTTACGCATACTGATGTTCACGTGCTGCTGACAGGTCATCGAGGGGGCGGAAATTATATATAGGCTATATAAGTTATTGTTATGAG
Source organism: Ictalurus furcatus (assembly GCF_023375685.1). Lineage (NCBI taxonomy): Eukaryota > Metazoa > Chordata > Actinopteri > Siluriformes > Ictaluridae > Ictalurus > Ictalurus furcatus. The sequence goes on along the minus strand of NC_071256.1, from coordinate 17,899,565 downwards.
TGTGTCGGTCTGTCTTATCTCTGTGTCATCATTTCAGACATTTCTCACATATATTAAGTGTTTTATACACATTTTAGAAACGTTTGAAGGATTTTCACATGGCACACCTGCTCTCATCAGAAAGCACACCAGGGTGGGAAACTGCTATAGACCATAGAGGCTAGTTAACTGCCGAACTAAAATAGGAATTAAGAATAAACAAAGAATTAAAGTTAAATATCGACTGTAAAAGTGACATTTATCTGTTCTCAGTGTTCTTCTGGTGAGGTTGAATTCTACATGAAATATTTGTAAATGGTTAAACAATGCAATAAGTCAAACAAAAATACTTCACAAACAGAACAAATAATTCTTACAAGAAATAATGCACAATTGCGACTTTGTGAGCACTCAAACTTTAATTTTATTCTTTAAAAACATCAGTTCCAGACTGAAAAAAAAAGAGTGAGGTAAAACATTTGATTGATAACGTGCTGCTTATAAACACTGCAATCCTTAATTACAGGGAATGTAAGATTTATCCCAAATCTAATTCATAATACGAAAGTGTCCTGTATCTGCTCTGCAAAACAGGTCAAAGGTTAACGTGTTTTCCTGACCACGCACCGCTGTGCAGTCCGCTGTCGGTTGTTGGCACCCGCTTTGCGCAGATACAGCTGGCGCAGTCGGAGCTGCAGCCCTTTGGGGATCTTTCCCCCCTTGGCGAGGATCTCACGCAGCCTCTGCTTGGGCGTTTTGCTTAATTGGAAGTCGCAGATGGTGGGGTAGTACTCGTATTCCACCCTGCAGGAGCGCGTGACCGGCACGTATCCCTCTGCCAGCACAGTCACCGTGTAGTCCCCAGGGTTCAGCAGGCGCCAGTAATCCCCCTCAGATGCTGGAGATATAAAACGATTACAAAAATGCTGGATTCTGGTCAGAAGGTGTTGATTAATTTTCTATAAGAGCAGCTCTGACAGTAGTGCAGTTACAAATCACAGATTTATATTAGTGTGCTGGTTCTAATATTATAATTTCCATAGAACCTCTTTTCTTTTCTGGTAGGCTATTATTCCTCGGATACGAGATTACAGAGCTTAATGAGGTCATTTTATGCAAATATACAAAGATTTGCATGTGTTTACAAAATGTAAGATGTGTTTTGGGTATGATAGACTTGTAGAACAGCACTGGTTAAAGTAGTAAATGACATTCCTTTCTGTTTATAAACTCACAGTTTTTATTAGCCCATTGTGAAGTCTTGCCTTCTTTCCAATCATCAGTTCAGCCTTCATATCTCTTTTTTTTGTTTCTGATATGTCCTTTGTGTAGGCTATTTCTCTTGCTTTTGATTGCAGATTATTTGTCTGTATAATTTTGGGCTCTTTTGCCTGTTTTAGGACTACGATTGTGTCCAATGTTTATTCCAAAATAAACTCTGCACTTGGATCGTACCTTTGTTACTAGAAAAATGTCTAAGTTCAAGTTCGCTCTGTTCGATTTCCCTCACCAGATCTGATGTGATGGTCGATGTCGTCCACCTTAACGATGGCGTCTGAGATTCCAGCCTTGGTGTCTTTGTCTTTTATGATTCCTTTAATGCCTCGGTGGACCTGTGAAGTATAAAAATGTCAAAATGTAAAATCTTTACTAAACATGAAACAGTATTATAATTTTTCCACAATAAAATTATGTGCCTAACTCAATCTTATTAGTGAACATACATTGCTAAGGTAATTGTTTTTAGTCCTGAGAGTAACAAATAAGTTAGAAATATCTAGTTGAAATATACATAAAACCTTATGTGCTTGGCTTGATCTCTAATGAATATGAACACAGCCTTGTCACAAAATGGAGGCTAAGACAGAAGTTTAAACAAGCAGAGATCAAAACAAGGTTTGGCAGAGAGCCAAAGTCAAAAAACGAGAACAAAATCAAAACCAGAAAACCTAACACGATATCAAGGCTTGGTATCGACAAAGAGCTAGTTAACTGAGAATATACTTCGCAAAGATATTGTGTGAACTTTCTATAAAGGAGTGGTGTGGGTGAAGGTGCAATTGGAAACAGGTGTCTCTAATTAGAATTCAGGTGAACGTGTTTGTGTGTGAATTTGGGTGTTATAGTCTTCATCGGCCATGTTTGTAGTTCATGGTGCATTCTGGGAAATGGAGTCGCTGGTTTGCTGTGATATGAGAAGACTAAAGAAGAAGATGCCTGTTCAGGATGTTTAGTCCTGAGAATAAGAAATGTATTAGAAATGTTTTGCGTTTATAAATCTCAATAAATAGTGATGGTAGTGTCAGTTCCATTCCCTCTGCCATCAGAAATAAAATAAAAAAAATTATAATAATGCCTCATACTGATCAGGAAATAAGGAGAAGATATCACCTGCTCCATGTAGGCCAGCAGCGACTCTCTGTTGTTCTCCCACTCAAGAGGCAGCTCGCTGGCATGAGGGAATTTATCACACGACAGCTCTACTGTCACCTCGAAGCAGTTCGTGTGCAGGTAGCTGAAGTCGTTCATGCCTGTAGAATGATAAAAATCACAGCCGTTAAATTATTCAGCTAGAGACACTTCTGGAACATGGCAGACTTTCGGATAATTCAAGGATAATTTTGCACCTTCAGTAGTTTATCAGAACAATGCAGAATTACAGATTATTTATTCCACTTTAAAGTGGCTGTATGTGAGTTTTTGTGATTTAGAGAAATGGAGACCTCTCTGCAACATGTTAAATGTAACACTTTAAGGAGCATTAAGGTTCTGTTAACAACCTTTATTTCCCTTGACTAAGTTTATTTAATTATTATGATAATTATGCTGAAGTTTTCTATAGGGAGACATTTATTTATAATTTCTGGAAGGAGTCTCCGGTGTCAGCACTTTGTAACAGTGAGACATTGTCAGGATAGAGGTGTTTACACATCTAACCTACTTCATTTGACATTAGAATTTTAACAGGAAGTGTTAAACAGCCTATACTAGAAAACAGCCTATACTGTTTTCTAGATACCCACTGCCGGGCACCGTGTGCCAGTTAGCGCCGTTTACAATGTTGTTTTGCCTAGTGAAGTCCTTGTTGTGGCATGGCCGGCGGTCTGGACTGGACATGACATGGTTGGTGCTGGCGTAGACAGTGGCGAGCCAGCGGAAGAAGCTGTCGTCCGGGGTGGGGGTGTGTTCGCGAGGAGCCCAGTCTCGTGCCATGTCGAACGGGTATGTGACCACCAGCTCACCGCCATGCAGGTTGGCGCTCAGTACGAAGGGGATCGACTGCATCCAGCTGATAACCGCACGTGTCTCCGAGGCCACCTTCAGCAGTCCAATAGTAAAAAACAACGACACAATGTCACTGAGGTGACGCAACACGTTTTATTCCCTTACTTTAAGGTCACTACCAGTGATACAAGTGTTACAACATGTTTATAGGCTATTAATTCTTACTCACCAAAGCATCCTTCGATGTGTACTGTTTAGGAATAGGCATGTAATGGTTAATGAGTTTCGACTTGTCTGTCTCCAGCTCCATGGCATCCCACATCACAGAGTTCAGATTGGCGAAGTTGTTGTTCATGTCGTAGCCTTTATAGCTGAAACGACCTAGAGCCCAGCCAGCTAGCTCGGATCCCTGAAGACCAAGCAGCACACACTAATCCAAATGCACACTAAAAAACACGGGCCGAGTTTCCTATCAGCATCATGAAGTTAGGATGAAGTTAGTGGCCATGAGTTACCTTCATCTGAACACATTTTTTAAAAATAAAGCAATTAATGCAGATGTGTATACTGAGATTCAGGATTGTGGGACTGACTGCACCTTCTTGTAGGCCATCTCGTAGCCGTCAGGGTTCATGGAGGGCAGTAGTTGGATACGAGTCTCCTTAACTAGATGGACTATGCGCTGGTTGCCCTGTTTGTACTCCTGACAGATGTACTGCATCAGGTTCAGCAGCAGCTCTCGGCCCAGAGCCTCGTTTCCGTGCATCCCTGCCACATAGCGGAACTCCGGCTCGCCTGTAGGGGGCAACAGAGCACTTTTATTATTTACACACCTGCACAATCTACTTCAGAACGGTTTGAGTGTGTAACACTTAATCTGAGATAGCATGGTGTTTTGTGCTGCTGTGATTAGTAGAGTCATACAAAAGTTTTTTCTTTGGAAACCTATTATTATTATTATTATTATTATTATTATTTTAAACACTAATGCAAAGGGCATAGAATAAACTTCTAAGACAAAATTTACTTTAAAAATAATTAGAGTGCCAAGACTTCTGCACAGTATTGTCCTAGCAAAGTAACTTTAACAAGTTTAACATAAAATGTACAAAGTTTTTTTTTTTCAGTTTAATATTTATTTATTTAAGATTTATATTTTTTTGTGTTTCATGCTTTGTAAAAAGACTTTGGGTGTTATAAATAAATAAATAACAAATAAATAACTTTTATTTGGGTTTCTATTACATAAAAAAACCCAATACATTTGAATAAATGTCAAATACTCATAGTGTTTATTGTTATATAAAAAACAAATATTTATCAAATAAATACATTTTAATTGTCTTTGTGAAGCACCTTTAATTATTTAGTATTTAATATTTGTTTGCCAGGTAAATTAAGGTGCCTGCAAATCTTTCCTTTTGTAATATTCATTATATATGATTATATTTAAAATAAAACTAACATTGTGAGGTTGCCATAGCAACAAGGAGCCAAGAAACATGTTGGCAAAGGTGAATGTACCTCCCTTTGTCAATATAATCCACCATATTAATGTTTTATTTATAGATGTATAAAATAGATTTTTAAATAGTAGCATTTAGGACCCCAAATCATGCTTCAGTTTGTCCATCTGGGAGAACCCTGAAAGGTTCTGTGTAGAACTCTAAAACATAGTGGTTTCTTCGTATATAAGAATGAATATTATCTGATAGCTAGGTTGAAAAATGCGACGCTACATCGGATCAGTAAAAAAAAAAAATAGAGAGAATGAGGTAACAAAGGTTTTAAGTAGAACCTCTTTAGGAACTACGAAAGAAATCCGAAAGCTACAAAAACCATTTTGTCTGAAAGAATGTAGTGTTACTATTTGAACCTGAACAAATAGAAATAAAAGGGGTCTCATCGAGCGTAACAACACAGAGTGATGTCACAAGTCATATTTGCATATGCAAATGATAGAGAGGTGTCTTAAAATCACTGCATATAATTTGACTGGAATGTCTTTTCAGCCCTCAACTACTGAAACGCTGAAACCTGAAATTTCACAGGAGAAGCTAACAGCTACATTACGGTAAACGAACAGATGTGAGACTAATGAAACACGACCTCAGTGCCCCTCTCCCTCTTCCTCTCTCTCTCTCTCTCTCTCTCTCTCTAATATGCATCTCTCTCTACTCCGTCTTTTAAGTCTCCACTAACAAAGGGGTCTGAAATCTGGCACCTTCCCTAAAACAGCGCTGCACTGCATCAAAATGCACCCACACACGGCCCATCAAATGGGGAAATCCATGAAACTGGTAACATAAACACTCAAAAGGAGGTTTTGCAAAGATTTCAAAGAACTAAAATATTCCATTTTTAACCACTTCAAGTCATTTCTCCCTCTAATACTGTAGAAGTAAGAAATAAGTAGAAATACTTAATATGAAAATATCAGATTTTGTCAGTCTCACAGCTAACATTTTCTTTAGTATTGATTAGCAATCATATCTTGAGTATTCCTGACAGAAATTGAGAGTTTACATCTTAAATATATCTATCTGAACCTGACAGGCAGCTTAGCTAAGTTTTTTAAGCTAGCTAGCTAGTTATAACTCTTAGCTTGCCAACTAGCTAGCTCTGTTATTCAGTTCACTCTTTACTATAAAATCTAACAGACAGTGTATAAAACTGGCCAGCTATCTATAGTTAGTTTATTTAGGTTTCTCATCTTGCTCTTAGGTATGAGAGCTAATGTGATGACACAAAGCGTAGCTGTGTTTTAGCAAGTGATTCAGATTAAAAAAACAAAACTATGAGCATAAATAAACCACAAACAAATTTGTACCTGTTCTGCACATAATTCTATAGATAGTTGTTCATTAGCAGGAAATACAGTCACACACTTCACCTTCTTGCAGCTTTTCAAAATGGCTGCACTGTGTAACTGTTCAGCTATCTGAGCTGGAACTCAGATTTTGCTGCATCTATACATGCTGAAGCTTGTGTTAAACAAATACAGATTTGGCTGTGAAATGTTTCTAGAACAAGCCGAGTCTGTGCTGAACCTCAAAAGAGCTTTTTATGAAGGTGAAGGTCTCCTCTCTGCCCTTGAGGTTTGGAGAACTGTTCACCCATTCAGCATGGAGTCTTTCAGATCCCCCTTCCAGGAAGGAATCCAAGCCCGGCTCTGTGTTAACCTTTGACCTTGGCTCTGGTCGCAGGATTCTTCAATGTTTTATATGAAAAGCATATCACACAAAGTGAAGAACCTGTCAACTTTTTATATCATAGCACTGTTGAATTCTCAGTTCTGATTGTTTAGAAGGTGTTGATTCATTTTCTATAACAGCAGCTCTGAAAATAGTGGTTTATATTAATATGCTTGTTCTAATACGTTATCGTTTTTGGAGTAACAGCTTATTCACAGGAATGTTGTATGTAATTGTTGATTATGTTAAGTTGATAAGTTGATGTTTATTTAACATTTATGGAAGGAGTCTCCAGTGTCAGTGCTTTATAACAGTCCAGTTTAGATTCTTATATTATATTTATAGATGATGTTTTTTTTGACAAAGTTTATAAATTCAAAGTAAATTGTGACAATATTTTTTTTATCTTGCTACAGATTTTCAAGGCCAATTTACAGCGAACACAGATGCGACCAGGTTCTCTCTCACCCAGCTCGTGTTTGCCTGGGTTATCAGAGATCTCCATCACGTAAAGTTTCAGGCCCATGTAGCTCTTCCCGATGCTGTAGATGCGTGTGATGTCTGGACAAGCCTCATTCACTGACCTCATTAGCTAGAAAAGATAAATACAATAACGTGAGTGATGTCACAGGTAGTTAAATCTTCCAGTCTGCGAAGGTTAGAAGAAAAAAAAACAACAACAATACGAATTAATAACCGACCAAGATACTGTATCACGGTACATGGAAAAATAAAATGCGATATAACACTGAGGTGGTAACTACGCTTCTAGAATCTATAACCCTTCATAAGTACTCTGTCCATCTATAGTACTTCTTAACTGCTCTATCCAGCAACCATCCATTGTGCTTTCTAAATGCTTCATCCTTCCATCTATAACACTTCATAAATGTTTCATCCCTTTGTAGAGCTTCTTGAATGCTTTCTCCATCCATTTATAGAACTTTCTATCAGCTCCATCCATCCATCCATCCATCCATCCATTCACCCATCCATCCATCTACCCATCCATCTGCCTTGCTCCAGCCATCCATCCATTCTTCCATTTTTAAGCCTAACTGCTTCATCCATCCATCCATGCACCCACCTCTTAAATGCAGCATCTGTCCATCCATCCAAAAATCCATCCATCCATAATTATTTTTTAAAAATGCTTTTGCATTACTTTACTGTCATATCACACACATCTACAGGACATAACCTTTTTTTTGAATAGTTCATTTAACATTTAACAATAGTTAATGACGTAATTATTTCAGATCAGGTTATAATGTCATGTTGATAATTCGTCACACCAACAGTTCTTATCCAGAACACCTCCTAAAGATGGGAATTTTGCAGAAAGTTGTTCCTATTCTTCCTTTCTAAGCCAAAATTGAAATATATTGACATAAACATTAACGCTAGTGTTGACCACTGTTCCCTGCTGGTTGGTGGTTATTTTCAGAGGACAGGATGAGAATAAATAAGAGCCTGGAGTAATATTTGTTTTCTGGTGAGTGTGGTGAACCTCAGAACTCAGTCAGACACCAGGAACCTGAGCGGCTCTGCCAAAGCACACACTTCAATCCAACCAAATGTGACAAGTAGGCAAGAAGAATCACTTTTAAATATTCAAGCATTTGAGATTACGTTGCCATTATATTATATATAGACACAAATTTAAAATTGCATTTGATGAGATTTATACCACAGCGTGGCTGAATGCTTGAATCTGATTGGTCAGAAGGTGTGCATTATTTTTGTATGACAGCACAGGTAGTTCCAGCTGTAACATAAACAACAGGTTAATATTAATGCGCTTGTTCTAACATATTATCTTTTCTATGGTAACAGCTCATACGCACATATGAGCATACGCTGGATGCACATACTATGACTAATAATACACAGATATTAAAAACACATGTTGTTGTTAACAAAGTAAAACATACAATTGTTGATGTGGGGACTTTTTTCTGTCTATTTAACATTTATGGAAGGAATCTCGCTTGTAAGTGCTTCATAACAGTCATGGTGCTTTGTGAAGTTCATCAGTACAGGAAAAATCTTCAGGACAGAAGATTTTAGGCTTTCTGTAAACAGTGCCTTTTTGAGAGAGAGAGAGACTGGTGAAGGAATCACTGTTTATCTGTGAGAACAGAGACGAACTAGTCTCTCATACGTTCCACAACGTTAACTCTAACTATAAACTATGAGACATTTTGCCCATCCATCCATCCATTTTCTACCGCTTACTCCTTTTCAGGGTCACGGGGCACCGACCCCGTGGGACTCAAACCCCAGACCCCAGAGGTGTGAGGCAAACATGCTAACCACTAATCCACCGTGCGCCCTGAGACATTTTGTACATTAGTTAATCATTGGCAAAGTGGTTTAAATGGTATGTTGTATAACACACTCCAGACCGTGCTGTTATATGAAAATAATGCAATGTTTTCGTGCCGCATCACTACCTCCCCACACCCCAGCCGTGCCTTATTTTCATATGACAGCATCAAGACTGCTACTGTACCTCAAGAAGTCAGAACGTACCTTTCTCATTTCCTTGTAATTGTGATGTCTGAAGTCCAGTTTGTTGTGTGTTCTTTCTTCCACTTGCCATTGGTAAATGCTATTTGGGTCTAAGAGAGAGCGGTTTAAGAATATCACCATTAATCCTTATTTCAAACAAAGTTTATAGGAATTAGAAAAAGGAATCACCTATTGTAACCCTTAGGCCCGCTGTGAGCTTTTCTCATAAGGCCAGGATTTTTAACTTTTAAAGCTGATAAAAAAACACAACGAGAAGAATCTAATAATAATATTCTGGGTATATACAAAATCAATCAGTCAAACAAACAAACAAACAAACAAACAAACAAATAAATAAAACAAATATATAAAATCTACAAAAAACTACTTAAAAACTAAGTAAAACTAGTTAAAGTAAAACTAACTAAATAAGGAAGTAAACAAACAAACAAATAAAACAAAAGAAACAACTAAAATCAAACAAAACTATGTGGAAACAAATAACAAAAAAAAACAAATCAAATAAATAGAAAATTAAAACAAAATAAATCAATAGAAAACAAATGAATAAATAAATAAAAACAAGCTAATTAACTAACTAACAAAATACATTAATTAAACAAAGAAATAATATCAAACAAAACTAACAAAGAAACTAATTAAAACAAACTAAACTACACAGAAACAAAGAAATCAATAAAGGCATAAAAATAAATAAACAGAACACAAAGAAACAAATAACAGCAACTAACCAAATAAAACAAACAAACAAATAAATATATAAATAAAATAAGAAAGGAACAAATAAAAACTATATAAAACAAACAAATCAATAAAAACATAATAAATAAAACAAACAAATAAACAAAAGAAAAACAAACAAATATACATAGAAACAAACAACTAAATAAAAACAAATCAAATCAAAACAAAACAAATAAATAGAAAATATAAACTAAATAAATGTATAGAAAACAACAAAAGAAAACAAATAAAAAACAACAAATAAACAAAAACAAATACAAAGTAAGTAATTAACTAACTAAATACATTAAGTAAACAAAAAATAAGGTATCTGAAGCTTGTGTAACATCATGCCTATTTATAGGCCTGCTGTGATCAGGTGACGTGGCAATTAAGCACGTCGCATGATATAATAACGGTACCTGTGAACCACGCTGTCAGCCTCTATTATTTGAAGCGAAGACTCAATTCACAGGCATGCCCCATTATGACAAAGCTACGCAATGTCTTGTTCCTGTCTCAGGGAACAGGGTTGCAAGCATAACCAAGACGTTCCCTTTCTAAGGGAACTCAACGATGCGTGAGCTTCACGCTGTGGGAACGAGAATACCCACTCCGTCACACTGAGGGCATGGCCTGTTCAAAAGATCCGAGCCCAAGGATCACTACAGAACACTTGAGCCTGGGGTGGAATGTATAACCAGGCTGTAATATCGAATGAATAAGTGGGGTGTGGACCACCCTGTCACAGCACACACGTGTTTACAGGATGTTTACAGGTTTACAGGACAAAGCCATGTAGACCTTGACTGTAGAAGGAGTCAACCCTGCTGAGAAACATCCTTGTAAATACTCCAGGACTGTAGCTATTGCACAGTTTACTGGGTCTAGCCGACATTCCTCACACCATGAGACAAAAAGTCCCCACTTGAGTGCATACAATTTCCTCATGGATGGTGCTGTAGCATTCAACATGGTCTCTACAACCTCAGTTGCGAGACCAGAATCTATGAGCAGACCTACAGTTTCCAGATTTCTGGCAGAGGGTGATAAATCAGCCCTCCGGCTTGAGACAGTAGATCCCTGCGGACGGGAATCTCCCTAGGAGTGCCATTTATCAGGGATATTATCTCTGAGAACCATATTCGAGCTGGCCAATAAGGTGCTAGTAGCAGCAGACATACACAGTCTTGGCAAACTCTTGCTAGAACTTGTGGGAGCAGAGAGATCGGGGGGAAAAGCATATAGACGTGACCTCGGCCACGTGTGCACCATGGTGTCCAGCCCCAATGGTGTGGGAGGAGTGAGGGCGAACCACAGTGGACAGTGTGTTGTGTCCTCGGAGGCACACACATCCACTTCTCCTGGGCCGAACCTCCACCATATGGAATCCACCGCTTGTGGATGGAGTCTCCAATCCCTGGGCCTCAGCCTCTGCCTCAACACAATGTCAGCCCCCACATTCCAGTTGCCCAGAATGTACATTGCACTCACTGACAAAAACTTTCCCTCCACCCAGAGGAGAATTAGTTGTGCCTGCCTCAACAGGGGTTGTGAGCATAACCCTCCCTGGTAGTTGATATATGAGACCACTGCTGTGTTTTCTGTCACAACTAACACATGGTGACTTCCCAATTGAGGAAGAAAGAATTAAATGATCTCATGTGCAATGGTATGACGTTGGCTGCTGCTGCCATAAACCCCAACAGTCTTTCGTGGAGATTGGAGGGGATGCCCAGATCCAGCTTTATCTTGCACATGTTGATAAGATTGACTCTATGCATGTTGGGGATAGAAACACCCTTATCATAATATAATCCCATATAACCCCTAGAAAAGTCGTCCTCTGCACAGGAGAAAGCATACTTTTCTTGAGGTTCAACCTTAGGCCCAAACTCTTCATGTGGGCCAGAACAACATCTCGATATTGAATCACCAGTTCCCTGGATTGTGCTAGAATTAACCAGTCATCCAGGTAGTTTAGTACATGGATGTCCTGGAGTCACAAGGGAGCCAGAACGACATCCATGCACTTTGTGAAGGTGCAAGGGGATAAAGCTAGCCCGAAGGGAGTAACCCTATATTGGTACGCGTTGCCAACTAAAGCAAACCTCAGGAACTTCCTGTGATAGGGTGATATTTCTATGTGGAAATATGCATCTTTTAACTCTATCATCACAAACCAGTCCTTGAACTGAATCTGTGGAACAATAAGTTTGAGTGTCAGCATCTTGAACCTGTATGTCCGAAGAGTACAGTTCAGATGATACAGATATAAAATTGGCCGCATACTCCCATATTTTTTGCAGACCAGGAAAAAATGGCTGTGAAAACCTCCCTACCTCAGGGAACAGGGTACATGTTATATGGCCCCTTTGTCCTAGAGGGATCTTACTTCCTGCGCTAACATCGGACTCTGTGCCTGGCTGTGGCTGTGGCTGCCTGGTCTGCACTTGAGGCTGTGCCATCTGTGGCTGTACAGATGGCGGCACCTTCTGTACCTTCTGTGAACTCAACACGACTGGAAAGGAACTGGCTGAACTCTGCTGTATGTCAAGCTCAGTCAGGTCTGCTTGGTAAGCCTGCAACACTGCCATTGTATACAGTTACCCACAAGCGAGACCTGCTGCCGCATAAGCCTTGCCCACCAACGCCGACATGGCCTTATATGGCTTGGATGGCCAAGCCAGCCCCCCTAAATTACCTGCCATTGATGGAGAGAGGTAGCTCACAAGCACTTCCTCCACCTTTGGCATAGCTAAATAACTGTGCCGTTCATTCCCCACGATGGCCGAATAATCAGATGTCACAAGGTTATAAATACATCTAGTGTATGGTTTTCCCCAGAACTGTGATATTTCACCATGCACTTCTGGAAAAAACAGGGAGCTTTCTGCAGTGTGAGCGAGATTTATGTTCACTGAGGAGAAAGTGCTCATCCAGCCTGCTGTGAGTTACTTCCTCTTCCCCATGCCAGTCTAGGTCTAGGTTAAGTTTTTCAACTGCCTTAGTATTTCAACTGCCTTAGTAATCGCTTCAAGCAGCTCTTTATATGCTTGAGACCTACTCTCCGTTTTTGGTGCAATGGCACCCCTTCTGGCCCCTCGGAGTCAGAGAGGGTTTTTTTTTTGTGGTTTTCCAAAGCGGACCTCTCAAGGCTGCCCTGGCGTGCTCCAGCCCTAGACACTTCACACAGAAAATGTATCAGCTGCTGTACTATGAAGTCACAGGTATTCCTTCTACTGGTTGTCATAGTAACATGGGTGGTGCAACTAACATTCCACTTTTGACAACAAACCAGTTTTCTTGTTGATGAAATAAAACATTCTGGAGGGAGATGACCTTATAAAAAAAATTCACAAGTGTATACATGCATCATATCCTACGAGATGAAGGAGAAGCGGTGTGTGCTCAGCCATCTACCTGCGGCAAAAGCACAAAAGCCAATTAGCTTAGCTTATGGCCTTAGTGCGTTTAAAGCAAAATAATAATAATGAAACACACTCACTGCTTGTTGCAACTGAGCAAAATCCCATTGTAGCTCCTATCTCAATAAGTGAGTGTCACCATCAAGGTGTCATTCACTATATGTTCGATGGTGACCGGGAGCCGGACTACAGCTCTTCAGCCATGGCCTCCGTGTTTTCTGGGTGAAGTGTTCAGCTGGGTGCTGCTCGTTCCCGAGCACCGAAGCAGTGACAAGGCGGAATCTTCGCCAAAGATAGGACCTATACTGGGATTTTTCTCAATTGCAACAAAAAGTGAATGTTTCATTATTATTTATTTATTTATTTTTGCTTTAAACCCACTAAGGTCCTAAGCTAAGCTAAGCTAAGCTAATTGGTTACTGCCACAATGGTGCTGCATCTGCTAGTGAGCATGGGTGGCCACGGATGACGTGTGCTCACTCTTCTTCACTCCCATTGATAGTCGCTGCACCAAGTCGCTCCAAATTTGCATAAAGTTAAACTTTTGTCAACTTTGCCGCGTCGCTGGACATGCCCACATTTGGTCGCCAATGGTCGCTGTCGCACATGTCGCCGGATCTCATTGGAAATGAACGGTCTCCAGTCGCATTGTTGCTGTGAGTCACTCAATGTGTGAACATACTTTAAGGCTGACGGTGAGATTCATAGGTGCTGTTTTTATATCATGCAACTTAATTGCCACATCACCTGATTACAACAGGCCTACAAATAGGCATGATATTACACAAGCTTCAGATACCGGTCACACGTGAGGATGCTTTCCACAGCATGAAGCTCATGCAATGTTGAGTTCCCTTTGAAAGGGGAACTACATAGAAACAAACAAATCAATAAAAACATAAAAAATAAATATGAATACAATGAAACAAATAAAACTAACCAACTAATGCAACTAACCAACTGTCATGTCATGGCAAATGCATGACTCCATTTCCCAGAATGCACCGCAAACTACAAACATGGCCAACGACTACAACTCCTAATGTAACACACAGACACATTACCTTCTCATACAGACTAATCACACACACCTGTTCCTGGTCACAATCAACATCACACCACACTACTTAAGAGACTCTCACACACAATGTCTTCATGAAGTAATACGCTCAGTTGATCTTTGCTCTGTTGTGTACCAAGCCTTGATCTAGTGTTTGTTAGCCTGGTTTTTGATTTTGTTTACTCCTTTGACCTTGATTCTCTGCCATACTTGTTTTGTACTCTTTGCCTGATCGTGTGACCACTGCCTGTAGTTGTTTAGGTCTTTTGCCTTGCCCTCTGGATATTATACTCTTCATTAAAGCTCGTAACTGCAATTGCATCTGTCCTAACTCTCATTACGGGACACCAACTAGCAACTAACTAACTAAATTAGCTAACTAACTGACTAGCTAACTATAACTAAATAAAAGTAAACTAATTATTTAAAAAAAAATCTTCATCTTCATAAATATATAAAGTCAGTCAGTGCATCATTTTCCACACATTATAATAATGAACATATAATAATCAGCTGCATGTGATAGAAAATAGCCCATCATTATAGCTCTAGAAAGGAAAATATTTTTCTGAAAATTCAAGGAAAGGTCTGAGATTTGTAGTCTCACTCCTATACATGAATTCTTACAAATGTCTATTCCTGAGGCTGTTTTAATATTCTTAATCAGTGTAAATTTGTGATTATTACCTGGTAGCGTGCAGCCCAACACTTCTGCCCGCAAGCAGATGGTTCCATTTTTAAACCACGTCTGAGGGTTGATCCGAATGAACCGTGCCACCACAGAGTCGGGGAAGATGGCCAGCACTGGAGTGTCGGTGTCCCGATTCCCCTCAAACACCTGTTAGCATGAAAGACTGCATATGAACCTCTTCAGTTCAACTAGCCCAAATTTCACATGGCTAAGTAACAGCTGGTACAGCATTGTAAATGCAGGGTGGGGCCAAACTGTTGCTCACACATCAGGAAATGATCAATTTGACTCTGACTTTTGTTTCTTTTAATAGAAACCAAACAGATGAAGGATTTTGATAGTGTTACATTGTTGTGTTAGCATGAAAGATTGTGTTCAGCTAGTCATCTAGTCTAGAACTGCATTTGACTCAGTGGTGTTTGTTGTGATGTAGCTAGCCAGGTTTCACCCACAAAAATCTGGTGTTAAGCAAGAAGCAGTGGGCAGGCAAGCCGTTCTTTCCAACAGAGCCACTTAATCAAGCTAACTGCTGCCAGCCGCCATGTCCAAATGTGTATCAGGGCCACCAGCACGCTGCCAGGAGAGAGTGTGTCCTGCTGGCTGAATGATGGAGATGATACAGTGCCATGGTGATGCCTGAGCCAATACACATCAGCTAACGAAAGTCTTTAGCCTTGTGTCGAGGAAACTGATTTATCTGTTCGTACACTCACACCCAATGATTAATAATAAAGATGGATGTTTAAATGGAAAGGATAGAGATGAAGGAAAACTTGGAAGAGATTTCTCAGCGTTTAAAGACTCTGGATACGTTTCTGGCTATTTAGCTAGCTTATAAAATGCTCCATCCATACATCTACATTTCTTATTATAACACTTACCTATCTTTATGCTTTCTAATTGATCATCCATCCATCCAGAAATGCTCTGTCTATCCATAAAGTCATGCATGCCCCAGCAATAAATCCATCCATCCATCCATCCATCTGTCATGCTTTCGGAATACTCTTCCCAACCATCAGGATTTCTAACTGCTCCATCTGCTGAACTTTGAAAATATTTTCTAAATGTGCCATTTATAGCACTTTCTAACTGCTCCAGCCATCCATCCATCCATCCTTCCATCCATCCAGCCATCCATTCAACCATCAGGTTTTCAAATTTCTCCATCAATCCATTTATGTATCCTCCTCTTCAATGCAGCATCCAGCCATACTCAGTGAAATTATCATTTGCTCTATATGCTTCATTTACATGCCTTACAAAATCCTGCATCCATCCATCCTCCCATCCATTCATCCATCACATTTTCTAAATGTTTCATCTCTCCAGCTATAATACTTCATAAATGCTCTATCCATCAATAGAACTTCTTAACTGCTCTAGCCAGCTATCTTCCAGCCATCCATCCATCCATTGTGCTTTCTAAATGCCTTATCCTTCCATCTGGATCACGTATTATATCTTCTTATTAAATATTTATTATTAAATATTATTAAATATCTATTTATAGAGCTTCTTAAATGCTTTATATATCCATTTATAGCACTTTCCATCCATCCATCCATCCATCCATCCATCTGCCTGCTAACTGCTCCATCTATCCATCCATTAATAACCCTGTTAAATGCTTCATCCATCCCACCTCCTAAATGCAGTATCTGTCCATCCATCCAATCATCTATCCATCCATCATGCTTTTTAAATACTACAACCTTCTATCTATAACACATAAATTATATACATTTTTCATTCATATATAGAGCTTCTTAAATGCTTTATCCATCCATTTATAAGCCTGCTAATTGCTTTATCCATCCATCCATCCATCCATCCATCCATCATAGTCCATCAATTCAGGATTTGCAGTCATTGAGAAGTATAATTCTGTATAATGTTGCAGTATAATAATGCACTGCTTTACCAGGAATTAGAAGTTCATGAAACTTACCGCCTCTTGTGTCCTGTTCATGCATGGTTTCCAGCTGATGGAGTCGTTACTGAACTGCATCTTGAAGGTTTCAACCCAATTCCAGCTACAGCAGAAAAGTTAGCACACAGTATCAGGTATCAGCAGCAGACATTGGTATGATTTTCTGACTTTAGTAAATTGAATGCTACACATACACGGATTAAAAAAATATCAGGTGTAATTGTTGATATGGTGACGTTTTCTGTGAGGATTTTTGTAAGGAGTCTCCAGTGTTACAGTCAGAGGTAAAGCTGTAGCTTGAATTTTTCCAACAGTTTATGCTTTGAGGTTTCTCGATCACCCCACCCCATCCTTGCTTATTTTCCTATACAGCACAAACTGGTGTGGTTAATTAATGTACACACAATTAATTAATGTGTGTACAGTATTTTTCTGTGTAATACTGAATGTCTGTATGGTTTGCTACCTCCAGATGGAACTGCGGCCCTGTATGATGACCCCTGTAAAGCGAGTGGCTCTCAAAGCGTCGACCTGAAACCACTGTTTCTTGTCTTCATGTAGTGCACACCAAGCTCCATCATAAATGTCTCCATCCTCAATACCAGACTACACACACAAACCAGGAGACATTATTTAGTGAGAAAGTATGGTATGTTAATTAATCCTAACAACCACAAAACATTCAGTTGGTAGTGTGGAAGATACAATCTATCATTTCTTTATAAGCAGTGGTTCTCAAACTTCATGTAGCCACAAATCCTGTAACTATAAAATTAATTCCACAGACCCCCTCAATGTGGATTTATTTCATGAATGTTATTTCAAATAATATTTTTTGAAGCACAGGAGCTGTCTATTCTGGAATTTTCCTCCAGAAGAACACAGCAGATCTGTGTTGACTTTGATGCTTGGACCCCTAAATATAGTGGCAAGAAAAAGTATGTGAACCTTTTGCAATTTCATGGTTTTCTGGATAAATTTGTCATATAATGTGATCTGATCTTCATCTAAGTCAAGGGTATTGACAAATATAATATGTCTAAAATTAATAACACAAAAAAATTCTGATTTTTCATGTCAACCAAAAAAACCCTCATAGTGCTTGTGGAAAAAGTATGTGAACCCTTGAGTTAATGACCTCAAAAAGGCTAATTGGAGTCAGGTTTTAGCACACCTGGAGTCTCGTTAAGAAAATGAGTTTGGAGGTGTGGACTACAGCTACTTTGACTGATAAAAACCCCTCAAACTTTTGCTCTGCACACGAAGTTTGCTCTGCACAAGAAGCACATGCTTATGTGAGCCATGCCTTGCCAAAAAGAGCATTCAGAGGATCCACGATCAAGAATTGTTGATTTACATAAAGCTGGAAAGGGTTCCAAAGTGATTTCAAAGACTTTAGAAATTCACCAGTCTACAGTTGGGCAAACAGTATACAAATGGAGACACTTTGGAACTGTTTCTACTCTACCAAGAAGTGGACGCCCAGTCAAAATGACACCAAGAGCACAATGAAGCCTCATCAATGAGGTAAAGAAACAACCCTGAATACCAGCCAAAGATTTGAAGGCATCATTGGAACTGGCTAACATCTCTGTTCATGAGTCTACAATACATGTACTATTTTATTTTATTGAACTATTTATTAATTCTAGGGGTTCACTTACTTTTTCCACTGCCATTTTGAATGGCCTATGGACTCACTTAGAACCACTGTTATATAGATTTCACGTTTGGTGTATGTCTTTGGGGCATATTTGTATTGACATTGATAATGATATAGAATTGTTGACAGGTGCAAATTTTCCAAAGGTTTGCATGTGTAAAAACTTTAATAACACTCACAAAAATGTGCAAGTGAAGGATTGCATCTTTGACATGAGCTAAATAGCAGTGTTGTCTGGTTGTGTGTTTTCTTTAATGAATACATGCACAAATTTATCCATCTGACAAGCATGTATTAAATTTGTGGAAGGACATAAAATTAAATGCATCATAAAATTAAACAAGAGAAAGCAGCTAGTCTGAATTCTTATCTAGTTGATATCTTGAGATTGTCTTGGGATAACATGAGCATTTGTCTTGCCTGGATGTTGAGTCGGCCACGGTGGGGTCCGAGACCACAGCGTTTATATGACGAGGCCTGCAACTGGGCATCTTTAACTCTCAAACTCTCCAAACCCAGTGGAGGGCAGCCTGAGAAAACACACACACATACACATAGGATGTGCTACAAACACGGCTTTAATATACAGAACAGGAAATGGAATGGATGGAAAACAGACAGCGTGTTGATGAATGATCGAGAGAAGAATTGGAAAAATGTGAACTCATTGGGAGCCAGTGTTTGTTCAACAACTCATGTATTGCAGCAATGAAGAACAGAAGCACAGAAAGGCATCAACAAAAGAGACAGAGAGAGAATGGAGACCAATGGAGATGGGTAAAAAGATGTGCATGCTTATTTATTTATTTATTTATGAAATATTTGGCTTCCCAACCTTATCTGTAATTGAACAATACTCTAGATTACCCTAGAGAGTCTGGTAATTTAAAACAGCACTGAATTCTTAGTTTGAGTCCAAAAACAAACCCTGACAGTCATAATTAGGTGCGTTTTCATAGCAGGAACATTTGAAGAAGCTCCAGAACCTTTCCAGAACTTAAGAACTTTATTTCACAGAGTTGTGGCTAATGAATGTCACATGAGGTACTGGAAGAATAAAAAAAGACATATTGTGGTGATGTCTTCCCGAGTTGCAAGCTATGCTATTAAAGATGTACGTGTACCTTAGACCTTCTGGAAAAAAATCTACTATGCCTTAAATTTCGCATCAGATACTTAAACCAAACAGGACATCTAATATATATAACATCTAACGAACACCTAAACATAAAGGCCACACAGAGCTGACAGAGCCATTCATGATACCACCAGTTCAATAAACTAATTTTGCACAGTTGTGGTTTGGCAGGAAAGGTGCAGGTCGTAATCTGAGATTTAAAGATAACTAATATGAAGTGTGTTTGGATTGGAGCCTTTCTGACCCAGCCAAGTGTGTAGCAGTGCGAAAACATGACCGTGTGAATGCCCTCAGAGCCTCACTAAAGAGAACTTTCTTTCATTTTTCACTGTTTTCACACACAGATGGTGGATCGCTTTTTTCTCACTCCCCTTTCACCTTTGCTTTTCAGATGAAAAATAACCACAAATGACCCATCCAAAGGAGAATATGAGCTTCTGTGATCCTTGGCAGAGAGGTGGAGAGGTTAGAGGAAAAAAATGAATTTAGAAAAAAATGTAGACAGAAGAGAAAAAGACACAAGAAGGAACATAATGTAGTTTGCTTAGTTTTTTAGCGAGTGACATTTTTTCATATGATGATGGATGATAAGGACGATGTGCTTCCTTCGAGGGGAAATCCAAACCAATGTCTCAAGCCTCAGTGGTGCAACAAAAATCAGTGCTGGGTGTTTAAGCAAAGGTGTCTCACCAATTTTACTCATTTTCTGCCATTTCATAAGTTAAAGAACCCTGCAAAGCATGTTGAAAGATGATCTTTAAGACTGCTTTTACATATGCAGTGTTTAGTTCCACTTGAATGGAACCCTGTTTCGTTGTTCCCCTCGGTGTGGTACTTTTGCTAGGTGCAGACCAACACTAGCTAAGACAGTTAATGAAAACCAAAACAGATTTCCTGTGTTGGATGTAGAGGTGAAAGTGTTAGGAAGGTTAAGCAAAACTAGAGCCAATGCCTTAATACCTAAATTACAGACTCCTAGTGGAGTGTATACAATATGGTGGCATTGCTCTCAGCGATCTGATTCATACTGTATACCAGTTTACCCAGCACATACGCTCATCTCAGGTCACAGATTTACCTGGAGGCAAGTCTGGCCCTGGTGTTCTTGGTTTGAGTTTCTCAGATTTTGCAGAAATTCTCTTCATTTGCACCTTTTTGGGCTCCTTTCCAAGGCTCCTGAAAGAACTCCTTGCTAGATTAGCTATGAAAGGCAAAACAGGCTGATGAGGTTCTTCCTGGTTTGCACCATGTGTTTGTGAAATCTTGCCACTTACTTGAATCTAGAACACTGGAGGAAACGTCTAAATGCTAATTGTAGACTCTTACAACAGAGAGTTTTCCTCAACCCCTACCCAAGAACCTTTAGTGGGGGCTCAAGTGCAAAGGTGTCCTGAACTCCAGTGCTTGTCTTTTAATATTTTTTAATTTTTTATTTTTTTTATTGAACCTTAAACCTTATGGCTCTACTGATTGAAAAAAATGATCTGTTCAAATGGTTTAAAAGTCAAAGGTGTTGAACACCTCAAGTTTTTCCTCAAGCTTCTGGTTGCTGACCATGATGAGTTAATAATTCATGCTATTTTTATTCAGGATCGTTTATTAAAATTGGGATTACAGAGCTTATTGATGTTATGTAAAGAAAGTATATGAAGATTACGCAAGGTATTTGTGTAATATTTGGGTGAGATATATATTATATATAATCCATAGCTACCTGGCAAAAGAAAAGACGCAAACGTTGGACAGCAAATATACTTTTGAGGTGAAGGTGTATTCTTTCAAATTTGATTTGTCACCAACTTATATTCCTTTATATCTTTCCAACTATTTTAGATAAAAAAAAAAAAAAAAAAAAAAAACTATCGCAGTACAGCTTCACACCTGTATATCATTGCAGCCTGGCCAAAACTGAGCATGACTAATATGTACTTCAGTTTTCCTCATTCACAATAGACTATCTTTAGATAGTCTATTTACATCATTATATCTCTAGTCAATAATGAATTGCTTGCTCACACTACTCTTAATGATGCCTACAAAATGATGCCTGCATAATATACAGATGTACACAATCCAGAAATTATTAACGTCATTTTAGATTATTTTACCTAACTTGTTTGGCCCGTCCTCTTCTCCTTTACCCCACACCCATTTCTCCAGGTTCGGCTTGATCTTCTCCTCCAGATCTTCGGTGCCGAAGTGGACCTTCGTGGGCTTTGGGCTGGTGGAGAAGATCCTCGCAGGAGGTTTTGTAGGAGTGACTTTTCTCTCATTGCTCCTTGTTCTGTGTCTGATCAGCACAGTGGGTCCAGGCAGAGATGCCATTTGATTTATAGGAGTTGTAGGTGATCTGTTAATGCCACACAGAATGATTTCAGCTCCCGTGAGCAAACTTAAGCAACATAACATAAATGACTGATGCCATGATGAAACCATGTCTGCACTGTTTGGCTTCCAGACCCAGAGTGCGAAACTTCTGCTAATGTCACAGAAAACCACATTTCTTGGAGTAGAGGGTCTGCAGAATGCACAGTTAGTGAAAAAAAGTGAAAAAACAAACAAACCATGCATCACATGCACAGTTATTTCCTTTAATGAGAAATCCACTTGTGTGAGAAGATTTTTCCAAGCCATGTCATTTATCTTACATCTACACAAAAATGATATTTTTACCCTATTAGTGTAACAAATTTGTTTATGTTTATCTGTAACTTAACATTCAACATACAACCCATCAACACTCATACCACATTAATATGATATAATGTAATATAACAAACTGAATACTAAATATTATTATTTATTATGCATTTAAGCTTTATTAAGTTATGTGCCATATATGTTATACCAGAGGTTCTCAACCTTTTGTAACTAAAGTCCCCCCAAGCTTCCCCTATCATTCCGCCCCCCTATCATTTTATATAGAATGATTATCCATTCTATATAAAATCTGTCTATATAACCTATATATAACCTATTCTATAATCTGTTTTTGATAGATAGATAGATAGATAGATAGATAGATAGATTTTTTTTGCTTTTGTGTTTTTGTACTTTTTAAATTAATTTTTTATCACTTTTATGATTTTTAAAATATTTCAAAAATATTTCTGAACACTATAACTACTTTGAACAAGAGAACTAGGCTGTAATAACGTGGATTATTTTACATGTAAAACATGTTGCATTACATTCGTCTTGCGTTCTAAAACCATTCTCATAAGAATGATGTAAATTGGGACGAAGGGCGCGCCTCGTTATCCAAGTCATTGTTAAATCTCCGACTCTCAGTCCTTCACTGTACAGAGCAGTCGCAGAGAAAGGTGAAAGTGCAGCGGGAAAGCAAGACCTCGCTTGCAGGACAGAACTGGACACATTTGGAAAGTTGCTAAGGTTTGTCCAAAAAGTCGTTAGATTTGTCACTAGGCGCTTTTTTTCTTTCTTTTTTTTTCTTTTCAAAAACGTCTCTAAAGGGATCTGAAAAGTCGCTAAATTTGCAACACTGGTCTGCACTGGCAGCTAGATAAAAGGGAAGGGGAACGCGGGGTTTGTCATTTATGCACATTCTATTTGAAAAGCAATAAAATACGCAGATTACCCAAATTATGCCCTGTCTGTGTTTTTTTCTTGAAAACAATTTGTGCCCCTCTTCCGATCTCGCCCCTGGTTGAGAACCACTGTGTTATACAATATATAATATTTGTGGAATATTATTTATAATATTATTTGATTATTAAGCATAATATTTTATATAATATAACCAGAGATTAAATTATTATTATTATTATTATTATTATTATTATTATTATTATTAATAATAATAATAATAATAATAATAATAATTAATACCAATAATTCTTTATGTATTTTATATTCATATATTCTTTACTAATATGATTAAAAACCATAAAATAAACAGATTTTTATTCATCTGCTTAGGTATGTATAACAGAATAATAAACTATAACAGAATAAATACATATTGAATGGTTCATGAATATAGTAACAAATGTCAAATAAAAACAACAGATTTTTATATAATAATAATAACAATAATAATAATAATATGAAGTTTTTAGTAAGTGTAGTCCTTCCTATAATTTATACATTGCACTTTGTAAATATTTATTATTATTATTATTATTATTATTAAATGACCATAAGTATGTATAATGTGTATAAATAAATTATTTAAGGTTAAATAAATAATAATAAAAAAACCCTACATAAAAACAGTTTATCATCATAGTTACTCTTTATTATTATTATTATTATTATTATTATTATTATTATTATTTATTTTATTTTTTTTTAGCTTTTACTATGTACTGTATTATTATACATAATAATATATGAAATTAGTGTGTAATTGCTGCGCTCATATTACTTTGATCAGTGCGCCACCTACAGGCAATGATGAGACATTGATCAGTACACACGGACATTTAACATGTACCTTTACCGTATTTGGCAGACCCCCTTATCCAGAACGTTGTACATTTATCTCATTACACCCGAGCAGCTGAGGGTAAGAGCCTTGATCGGGGGCCCAGCACTGGCAGCACTGGGATTTGAACTCATGACTCAGAAATCCAATGTCTTAACCACCAACACATTTCATCCATCCATCCATCCATTTTCTGTACCGCTTATCCTACACAGGGGAGCCTGCAGCCTATCCTAGGGAACTCAGAGCACAAGGCGAGGGACACCCTGGACGGGATGCCAACCCATCACACTTTGGACAATCTTTAAATGCCGATCAGCCTACAACGCATGTCTTTGAACTGGGGGAGGAAACCAGAGTACCCGGAGGAAACCCCCAAAGCACAGGGAGAACATGCAAGCTCCATGCACACAGGGCGAAGGTGCGATTTGAGCCTCCAACCCTGGAGGTGCTAACCACTAAGCCACAGTGCACCCACCTTTCAACCAGATTTATATTAGTCTTATGTTAGAGTCTGCTCTAATACTCAGGTTATATTCATGAAGAGCTAAAGGACTTTCTCTAAAACACGTTACAACACACTAATACACTCTTTAACACATCCATTTGAATGAGCTGATGAGGTGGAGCCTTTCTAGAGCAGGAAAACATGAGGGAAATAATGGCCCATGTTTCATTTGTACTTTTAACCATCTGCATTCACATGAAATCCGGCTCATAATTACACTGAGGAAATGAATGGTTTTAAAGAATACATTTTCATTGTCATTTTACGAGAGTCATTTTTATTGAAATGCTCACTACACTACTGTTACACATAATGCTGATGCTGGAGCCTGCTTCCCAAGATGCTAAATAAACATTAGCAACAGTTTAACATCGATGGTGGATCTGTTTTGATCTGTGTGTTTTTGTGTCTTGTTCACTTGCGATCCTTAATAACATAGAAAATTTATCAAAATTTGAAGAAATAAAAAGATAGAACCATTCTGTCTGGAGTACAAAACCATAAGGTGCTGACTTCTCCCATGATGCACTAGATGGCGGTGAAGGACTGTGAATAGGTTTTACACTGAGCCTGATCTCTAGAAGACTGTAGAGTTCAAATCACTTGACTGTCAGCGGTGTCTCAGAAAAATTGTATACACCATTGTCCACTTTATTAGGTACACTTATACATGTACACCAGCACCTTTGTGTAACTATCCAATCAGGCAATCATGTGGGATCAGCACACGGCATAAAATCATGAGAGTACAGGCAAAAATATTATAATATTCACATCAAACTTTGGACAAAATGGGGGGAAAATGTGGCAGTAGGAGACTGTTTTGAGCTGACAGGAAGGATACGGTAACACAAACAACCTTTACAACCATGGTGAGCAGAAAAGCATCTCAGAAATTCATTTTGAGTCTGGTTTATTTCTCACATCCTCTCGCCACCACTCTTTCCTCTCACTTGTTCATTAGGGATCTGAATCTACATCCTGTTTTGTATAAAGCTGCTTTGTAACAAAGTCTATTGGTAAAGGTGCTATATAATAAAACATTAAATTGCTACATGCATAAATCCTGTATGTTAAATACTATATATAGAATTGACTGTTCGATCACCATTTATTGTGTCAGAAAAATGTCTGTCCCTGATGTGTAGGTGTAAATATTTGAATTTATTGTATTACAAAATAAGAGAGGTTTATATATTCATTTATTAGTTATGTTATAGTCGTGTGTGTGTGTGTGTGTGTGTGTGTGTGTGTGTGTGTGTGTGTGTGTGTGTGTGTGTTTACTCAATAGGCATCTCTAGAGCCAGATTGAAAACTGAGTTGTTTATCTCATCTTGTTTTAATTCTTGGGAATTATTTTGTTCATAAAAGCTCTGTATGACTCGCAGTAATTCTGATCAAACTGATTAACAATTAATTTTTTTATTTATTTAATAGATTGTTTAATGCTTTAATTTAAAATGCCTTTAATTATCTAATCTAAACTGTAAAAGTATGTTGAGGTTGTAAAATAAGACAATTACCAAATAAAACAATTAAACACTAATACATTATAATAATAATAATAATAATAATAATAATAATAATAATAATTATTATTATTATTATTATTATTATTATTATTATCGTGTGTGGGGAGTTCAGTGTGTGTGTGTGTGTGTGTGTCTGTGTGTGTGCGTGTGTGTGTGCATATCCATGCTTATTAACATGCACATCCATGTGTGAGTGCATGTGTATGCATTTTAATGCATAAATGTTAACATGAATATTGTGTGTGTGTGTGTGTGTGCACTTGTCAGCATGTGTGAACTTTTTGCTGTGTTTATGACTATGTCTGCAGGTTGGTGTGTGTGTGTGTGTGTGTGTGTGTGTGTGTGTGTGTGTGTGTGACCCAGCAGTGGCAGTATGAGAGTTAGCAGCATGCAGCTCTCGTTTAATGAGCTCGGAGGGCTGAGGGCTCAGCACACACTCGACCTACCTGCAGTCCTGCTGAGCAACTTCTGTTGATCTGAGCCATGCTCGGACCTGCTACAAGGTATGTGTGTGTGTGTGTGTGTGTGTGTGTGTGTGTGTGTGTGTGTGAGAGAGAGAGAGAGAGAGACAGAGAGAGAGAGAGACAGACAGACACACACACACACACATACACACACACACACAAACAAAGAGCACACAAGTAGCACCAGTGCACTAATTATGTGTGTTTGACTAAATACTTTTAATTTGTTTTTGCAAATGCATGTGTGTGTGTGTGTGTGTGAGAGAGATTTTAGGCCATAAAGGATTTATTTCAGCAATAATTATTGCTATTAAAACACACCACAATCTTAAAAGAACATAATTAAGAGAACAGAGAGATTAAAATGGCACTTTGTGGTTTTAATAATATAATAATGATATAATTATAACTATTTAATTTAGAATATTTTTATTAAAAAAGGTTCTGTAAACTTTTTAATAGACTTTCAGAGATTAACTATTAGATGCGATAGATTAATAATTAATTAATTAACAATGAATGAATGAATGAATAAAGTTTTAATACATTTTTATATGTAAGAAATAAAACTGCGTGTCATGCTCTTACAGGAAAATAATCAAGAACGTGCTGGAGTGATGTTGTTACTACGCTGAAGTTGTTTCTATAACGGCACATCCAGAGTCAAAATAACGGCAGAGAACAACAAAATATATACACTCACTGGCCACTTTAATAGGCACACCTGCCCATTCATGCAATCATGATAGATTGTAAAAAAAAATAAATAAAGAAATAAATAAAATCTGCACATCATGAAAAAGTAACTTGCATAAAGGAGTCCAGGAGGTTTAACCTTACTTTAAAAACTTCCATTGAGTCATTTGTCTTTTCACACACACACACACACACACACACACACACACACACACACACACACACTGTACACATGGAGCATCTCTGTAATATTGATGCACTTGGATCTCTCCTGATACCCTCTGTTTGGTCTCTCTCATGTTCCATAAACTATTCATGATCCTCGTGCCTCCACTTTCTTCACATCCCATAATGCATGGGTAATGTTCTGCAAAGGCCACACACACACACACACACACACACACACACACACACACACACACACACACACACACCTTGTTCTGGGAGCATGCCATGATGCAAAGCAAAATCTTGTTGCAGAATAAATGAGAGTAAATGATTCAAAAATGTTTGCTCCCTAACTTAAGAAATCCTGGGTGAATTTTTCCCAGAAAGCCCCTTGCTGAATGACTAGACTTCTGACTGGTGTACAGTTTGAATAACAAAACATATGATAAGTTGAAATGTCTTGTTTATAAACTGTGGGCCACCATGAAGATCGAACAATGAATAAAGAAAAAAGTGCTTGTTTATAATTGGGACAAAATAACTAAGAAAAATTCACAAAGATTTTTTCACTGTGTAACTGTGAAGCTACGAATGGATACACAAGTTAAGGGAAGTTTCTACGCCATATAATTATTAAGAAATAAGACATGATCGTTTGACCTCAAAAATATTAGCAATAAACTGTTAGCTGAACATAAATCTATCACGAGGTGCAAAAATATCTAGAACAATTGAGACTTTTTTTCAGAAAATGATACGTACGTGAACATATCAATATTAATATTTTGTTAAAACTTAAAGGTGATGCTTGCCAGGCATAACCAAATATTTTGGTTTCGATTATGACATAATGTATTAAGAGGAGTTTTGGTTATGACATAATAAGCTCTATTGTATTAGGGGTTTCAGTCATTTATGAAGTAATTGAATGGGAGGGGTTTTGGACATTTACCATATAATGTTTTTGGAGGGGTTTCGGTCATTAATTAGGTAATAGAATGGGAGGATTTTCTGTCATGTATGATGTAATGGGAGGGGTTTCAGTCATTTGTTACATAATTTAATGGGAGGCGTTTCAGTCGTTTGTGATGTAATATAATGGAAGGAGCATCTGTCATTTATGACATAACAGATGAAGGTGCTGGTGGTATGGGGGGGCGGGGTTGGTCATTTATGATGTAATGTAGGCTATTGGGAGTATTGTCAGTTATGACATAATGTGTTGGAATTTCAGTCATTTATGATCCAGTGTATTGAGAGAAGTTTCTTTTTTTCTTATGTATTGTATTGGGAGGGGTTTCGGTTATGACACAACATAATGACATAATGTAAGCATAATGATTTGACTGTCTAATTTGCCCTGCAGTTATGGATATATTTACACTCGTATAACACTGACTTATATTCAAGAAATCCAGACGTGGTTAAATGATAGTCAGAATGAACTTTATTTTACATTTGTCTTGGGTGCAATTTTTTATTTTTTTTTTAACCTTTTGGATAACCTGAATACAGCCATAACATTAAAAATATCTGCCAAATATTGTGTAGGTCCCCCTTGTGCCACCAAAACAGCTCGGACACGTCGAGGCATGGACTCCACAAGACCTCTGAAGGTGTGCTGTGGTATCTGGTACCAAGACATTAGCAACAGAACCTTTACCTCCTCTAAGTTGCGAGGTAGGGCCTCCATGGATTGGACTTGTTTGTCCAGCACATCCCAGAGATGCTTGATCAGATTGGAGATCTGAGGAATTTGGAGGCCAACACCTTAACTCTTTGTCATGTTTCTCAACCCATTCCTGAACAGTGTTTGCAGTGTGGCAGGACGCATTATCCTGCTGAAAGAGGTCACTGCCATTAGGGAATACCATTGCCATGAAGGGGTATACTTGGTCTGCAGCAATGTTTAGGTGGTACATGTCAAAGTAACATCCACATGAATGCCAGGACCCAAGGTTTCCCAGCAGAACATTGCCCAGAGCATCACACTGCCTCCAGTTCTTCCCATAGTGCATCCTGGTGCCATCTCTTCCCCATGTAAGTGACACACGCGCAACCGGTTTTCCACATGATGTAAAAGAAAATGTGATTCATCAGACCAGGCCACCTTCATCCACTGCTCCATGGTCCAGACCAGACAGGCTAGTCTTTGCTCCCCATGTGCATCAATGAGCCTTAGGTGCCCATGAACCTATCACATGTTCACCGGTTTTCCTTTTGGTAGGTACTAACCACTGCATACCAGAAACACCCCACAAGACCTGTCCTTTTGGAGATGCTCTGACTCAGTTGTTACAGTTACAATAACTTAGGACACTAAAGAGACCTTTCCACTGACTCTGAAAAACACCAGAAGAAAGATGTCTAGGGTTCCTGCTCGCCTGCGTGAACATGCCATAGGCCTGCTGCAGGGAGGAATGAGGACTGCAGATGTGGCCAGAGCA
The DNA here is from genome assembly GCF_023375685.1 of Ictalurus furcatus. Taxonomy (NCBI): domain Eukaryota; kingdom Metazoa; phylum Chordata; class Actinopteri; order Siluriformes; family Ictaluridae; genus Ictalurus; species Ictalurus furcatus. The sequence goes on along the minus strand of NC_071256.1, from coordinate 17,869,734 downwards.
AACTAAACAAACTGCAATGTCTGTAATGTAAGACGCCTAAGATAGTGCCACAAGGAGACAGGAAGGACAGCTGATTGTCCTTGCAGTGGCAAACCACGTATAACCATGTGTCCCCCAGACGTGATCGAGAACTTGCAAATGCCTTGGTGGAGTGGGGGTGGGATGACATCTCACAGCAAGAACTGACAAGAACAGCAAGAACTGACAAATCTGGTGCAGTCCATGAGAATGAGATGCACTGTAGTAATCAAAGCAGCTGGTGACACAACATACTGACTGTTAGTTTTGACATTGGCCTCAGTTGTTGAATCTTTACGAATACAAATATTTACACATGTTAAGAAATTTGCTGGAAATAAAAGCAGTTGAATGTGAGAGGACGTTTCTTTTTTTACTGAGTTTATATATATATATATATATATATATATATATATATATATATATATATATATATATATATATATATATATTGCTATCTTTTAGTATTTTTGTTTAAATTACCTCATTTTAAATACTATAACATTAAAAAAATGTTTTTACGAAAGAACAAAAAAATGTGAACGGTGAAATGTTTATTATTAGATGTTTAGTGAAATGAGAAATGTTACAAATGACTCAATGTTATTGGAACAATCAAACAACGATCTAATCTAATCAGACAAATCACTCTAATTAGGCACTAAGTAGCACAGCACATATTTATGTTTTACACCTAATACTAGCACTATGAGTTTTTTATGTATAGGCGTAACGGCTTTATTCTCCAAGCACTCATTTAGAGTCTCATTAGGATCTGAGAGCGAGCGGTTAATAAGTCCAACAAAGATTTAGATTTCCTTCTTTAATTGCTATTACATATCATTTTAGTGGTTAAACTGCCCTCCCCTGCCTGGCACTGGGATTCGGGGGGTAATTCAGGTTCGAACTCAATATATAAGGTAATGATTAACAGTAAGCTTATCAGTGTGTTAGTTATTAGTCATGGTCAGAAGGAGAAATGGGAGTGTATTGTTGATGTCAAGATGGCAGGAATCAGATCTGGATCGGATCCCGTTCCGGCACGACCGGAGTCCTGGGCTTCGAAATGACATTAACCAGATTGTTTTATCACCAACGCCAACTTACTTCTGACTTCATTAGTGCAAAATGAAAAGTTTTCTCAGCTAGCAAACGCTGTACACACAACACACTCCATTATTGTCCATTAGCCTGATGTTGATTTCATCCATATGAGAATTTTAATCTGGTTTTTTTTTTTTTTTTTTTTTTTACACAGTGTTAATGGATTTAATGCATTTCAACTTTTCAAAAAGTTTCCATAGCGGCAATGAATATTAACATTCCCTGGCCAACAGCACATTAACAGATATGGTGTTTTGTTGTTGTAATATGAGATGTGGCTTTCAGTGATGAATTGTCAAAAAAGAAAAAAAAAAAGAAGTGAGCATTCGCTTGGCATGGAAAATACAATTAACACGAGCGTGTTTGTGCCAAGCAGGAGTGGCGGAGCGCTGTTTACCTGAACCGCTATCCGAGTGCGCAAAACAAATATTACAAGTGGATGGTTGGTGGCGCCCTCAAGGGAAAAGCAGGATCTGTGTGTGTGTATTTACATATATGTGTGTGTGTGTGTGTGTGTAGACTTAGCATGATTCACTGGCAGGATGAGCTGCTCAGGAAGATTGCGGCGGTTTGTAGTGTGGACAACAGGAGAGTGTGTAGCTGCCAATGAGGCAGAGATGGCCAAGATGGAAAAGCAATGGGGAATCGCATACACACGCACACACATACACACACACAATGCTTACATAGACCATGTAGGGACCTACACAAATGCTACAAAGGATTATTGGATAATTAAACATAAAAATCAGTCCAAAAAATGTCTTGTTAGGTTTAATCAAAGACAAAACAAAAACTAAAAAGTAGTGTTTATGCTGCATGTGTTTAATAGTGTTTATATATAGTTTATCTATAGTTATTATATTTAGTTAAATAGATATATAGAATAAACTGGATTAAAAAAAAGGAAAATAATCAACTTTGGAGCGGTAACAGTAACTCAGCTTCGTCGCACCACTCTAACACTGATTATATTTCTATAACAGCACAATGTTTAGTGCTTTATTCCTTTATTCATTTATTGTGCTACATGGTACTTTTAACTTGTAATTCACATCCTTTTATGATGAATGACAAAAAGATTTGACATGTGTGCCACCTCATATTTATACCACAGGGAAACAGCTGATGCAAAAAGGAAAAAGAAAAAAAAAATAGAAAACGACAACAACAAAAACATGAGCATTTATTTGCAGTTACTGCAAAAATTATTTAGGGGTGCCAATAATTTTGCACACAGATGCATAGAAACCCATATTGAATATAGTCTGTACGAGGATACTATGCACCTATGCACATTGAATGCACACACACACACACACACACACACACACACACACACACACACACACACACACTGTTATTTATTGGGTGGGCAGTGAAAGCCAGCCTGCTTGTTTATGCCAGATTGCTTTTCCAGATGTTTTTTTTTTAGGAAGAAACCCTCCACTCCTCCCTCACTTTTTCTCTCTACACCCCTCCGCCCCTCCTCCTTTTGTCCAGATGGAGATTGTTTTTTACAGGCGTGTGTGTAATCCTTCTTTTTCCCGGGCCCGATTCCACCGTGCGCTCTGATAGAAAACTTATGACGAGCTTCGAGGAGAAGAGCGCAGGCTGAAGGCCAAATGCCTCGTCAACGGGAAACAATCCCTTTCAGTGACCCTTAAATAAAAACCCACAAACATCTCGTTTCCAGGAGTTTCTGTAGGAGTGTGTGTACATGCTGCATGTGTATGTGGTGAGACCTGACGAGAGCTTTTCCAGAAGCATGGATATATGCATAATAGATTGTTGTGCTCAACAATGGCTCACTCTCGAGATCTCGCTCTCGCCTGTCTCGCTCACACACCCGCGGTTTAGAGCCGGAGCAAGCGGACTGTGAGACGCTAACCAGATGGCTCGGATCCTGAAGCTCCTGGGATGAAACACACATCCGCATGGAGCTGAATTAGCTTACCTGGGATAAAACTGATGAGGAAAAAAAATAGTGTAACATGATGAAGCTCGAACGTGGATTATACATGTTAGTAAGTGACGTTAGCTAAAGATGTTGGGAAAGTTGGAATATGTATTCAGTTGAGCATTGTAGTCAGTCTGTTATCGGCTAAAAGATGGCCCAGAAAAAGGATATTATGCTGATTAATCATGAGAGGAAATTTGTGTGTGTACGAATATAATTACGATGTAGAAAGAATTTGGAGGGTTAATAAATCATCACCTGGAGGGGGCACTGTCTTACAACAAAGATGGGTTTAAATCACATATAATAGCTATTCAAATGTGACTAGAAAAGCAAGAAAAAAAGATAAGAGAAAAGATAGAAGCTGAAAGAAGATAAGATACGAGTCTGTAATAAGAATGCTCTTCTTCTTCTTGTTTCCTTTTTCTTCCTTTGTCCTGTAAGCAGATTGATTAACTTGAACCAACTCCATACAGAGGATCAGCAGAACAGTAGCTATTGCTAACTAGAGACATTAGTTAATAGTGTTAATAGCGTAATTAACACGAACATGAAAAGTCACCAGTGACTCAAGAGACAGCGGTAGTTAAAGTCCCTATAAAATGGCTTCTAAGTGATGATTTCTGTCTGAAACAGGAAGTCTGAGTGACATCGTATTCAGAGTTAGGTGTAACGTGTTAGTGTTGTACTTTTATTGTAATCTAATGACTTTTTCTGATAATGCAGTAATGTAACACATTACATTTGAATGCATTTTATGTAATTTGATTACAGTTACTGATGTCAATAAAATTGCTTTACTTGCATTACAAATTTATTGTTAAGAAAACAATATAAAGTAAAATGCATTTTTAAAATAAACCACGTTTTGCCCTGAAGATTTTTTCCTTAGCCCTGAATAATTCTCCACTTGCAGCAGTTTGTCACTACAAAACTGAACGTCAGTGAAAGTTCTTCAGTGAACGGAGGCGAGACCAATCAGAAAGCATTTACAGGAAAACACGTCGGAATACCCGTGTCTTATTGGCTGACAGTCTCTCAGTTCTGTCAAACACTAACTCACAGTCAGTGTGAGGAAAAATGGATGCACGCAGATTTCTTTTTTTAAAACCAGTAAAACGGAGACTGAAACAGTAACATCCTCTGATGCTGAGCAGGAAAACAAGGTGTGTAAATGTTTATATGAGTTCCGGTTTATATGAACATGATTTGAGCAGAGCATAAGGATAGATAATGCACTTTGCATGGCACTGTAGCAGCTAAACCCATACAATAATAGCTTAGTTGTGCCTCCCCTTGACTAGCGACACCAAACTAGCCTAGTTAGAAAAGTTTTATATGTTATCGATCTGATAGTCCTACAAACAGTGACTATGTTTACATGGACAGCAGTAATCTAATTATTGACCTTACTCTGATTAAGATAATAATGTGATTAAGGTGTTTACATGAGTCGCTTTTAGAATACTCCTTTCATGTAACCATTTTACATGTATTAGAACATAATTAGATTAATGGCACACGTCATTACGTCACCGCGCCACGCCGTCCGACGTCCCTCAGAATTTCACGTATTAACATAGAGTTCGTCTTCGTTATAGTACCGTATACAGTTTTGGGTGTTTTTATTTAAAATTTTTACGAACGCTTTAAGTGCAGTTAATTATTTGTCATGCTGTACGTGCAAATAGACAACTGCTTGAAGCCATGGGTTGCGTCCCAAACTGCGTACTTACCGTCTATATAGTAGCCGAGATACATGTATTTTTCCCCACTACAGGCCTATAGTAGGCAAGTACGCGGTTTGGGATGCAGCCATGCTCTCTTGTTCGCCGTAAAATGTTGAGCACTACCGTGTGTGATCATGTCCTGTCGCAAAATGCAGTGAAAACTCTCACACGACGTTAATAATGTGATTAAGGTGTTTACATGTCTGTAATACACCTCAATAATGCGACTAAAACAGGAGTACTCCACATGTCTTAATTCGATTAGTGCATACTTCGAGTATGACCTTAATCAGATTAAGGTAATTAAAAATGTTTACATGGTAGTTTCTTACTCAAACTCTCATTTTAATCGCGTTAAGAGTGGATTATTGTTGTCCATGTAAACGCACTGAGTGACAACACCCGAGCAGGGTTTTATGATAAAATCCAAACTTTTCTGATCATGACATACATTGATGCACGCTAAAATTACTTAAAGAACTATGAATTTCACTGAATTTCACTGTAGCGTGAAATAAAAGTAATTAGTAATCTGATTTCTTTTTACATGCAGTAATCAGTAATGTACGGTTGCCGAGGACCGTAAACAATGTACACAAGGACAAATCTGAAAACACATTAACAAATCCGAAAGCACATTAACAAGTCAGACAAAACGTAAAAGGTAGGTATAACTTGTGAATGGATTACTTACCAGTGATTGGACGACACATCTGTCAATCAAGATATACAGGAAGTAAGAAATTGTAAACAACTTTGTTTCTTGTACATTAGTGAACTTCTGTGTTTACTTTAAACCATTTTTTTTTCCCATAGCGAAACTTTAAGTGTTAGAAAATAAAAGTTTATATTGGCAAGAAATGAGAAAATGGAATTTATTAAGCGCTACTTTGATGAAGGACATTCATATGCTGTGATTTTGGATATGCTGTTAACATACCACAAAATAATGATTAGCTTGCGCTCTCTAAACACACACCTAAAGGACGTAGGTTGGTTTAGAGGAAAAATGATTAGCATTAAATGATGTCAGGAATGCTACAAGAGCAGAGCTGCGTGAACCATGTTCGGCTACTGGATTATGTGGTTAGCGCTTTAGCAGAAACACAAGTTGCATGTAAAACGTGATGATGTTATGTGGCTGCTGCAAGAACTTAACCCACAGGGGAGAAATCAGAGGACACACTGTAGATTTGTTACATTTTTATTTTAACCGCAGTACGGACAAAACATATTAACACATGCACACATACAGTGACTTTCCAGTACTGGCACAGCACCGTAGCCTGCTGTACTTCCTGTATATCTTGATTGACATATGTGTCATCCAATCAGCAGTAAGTAATCCATTTGCAAAATGTACCTACCTTTTTCGTTTTGTTTGATTTGTCAATGTGTTTTCGGATTTGTGTTTGGTTTTGCATTTCTCGGCCACCATAGTAATGTAATCAGATTACAATTTTAAAGTAGTAATTAGTAATCTGTAGTGGAATAACTTTTTTGAGTAATTTACCCACTACTAATCGTATTAAACTGCCTGACTGATTTAGACAATAGCCAGTAGGGTTCGAGATATGCCACACCCCCACCAAATCTAAACAAACCTGACAGTAGCTTAGCAAGCTAGCCAAATATGGAGATCAGTGAAGCATCTAATGAGAGACTTTTATTTACTTTTATTTATGAAGAAGCTAGATAGAATGATACAATGATGTTTTAGCTCAGTCAGAAGAAGCGATATTCCAGCATTGTACCCTGGAAGTTCATAGAAAAACCTGCTAGATGTGCCTGTTTTATAACAGTCACCTCATATAAGCTCTGCCCTCTTCAAAATGAGTGAACTGGGGTTTATTGTGAGGTTTGCCTCACACCTCCGGGTTGGGGTTTGAATCCCCCTTCTGCCCTTTGTGGGCGGAGCTTGCATGCTCTCCCAGTGTTTTGGGAGTTACTTCAGGGTACTCGGATTTCCTTCCGCAGTCCAAAGACATGCGTTTTAGACTGATTGGCAGTTCTAAACTGTCCATAGTATGTGATTATATGTGTGATTGTGCCCTGTGATGGGTTGGCACCCTGTCCAGGGTGCCATGTGTACCGAGTTCCCTGGGATAGACTCCAGGCTCCCTGTAACCTTGTGTAGGATAAGTGGATGGATGGATGTTAAGGTTAGTGAAAAATGAACAAACCTGTTATAGGAAAATAATCCTATAACAGGTTTTCTGGATTTCTGTTTTCTGGATGTGTTGTTATTGATCTTTACAATAACAACACATTCAGAAAACAACAACAACAACAAAAAACCCTGCAACTTGTCATGTTACCGAGGAACCACAAAGCGTAAACTCCTCTGTCCTGAAGACATCAAACGTTAAAATTTTACCTCTGACTGTTACAAAGTGTGGACACTGGAGACTCCTTCCAAAAAATTACAGAAAACTTTACCAAATCAACTATTATGTGGCGCAACTGCCATACAAGTCTATGTGAATGAGTTGTTACTATAGAAACGATAACGTATTTGAACAATCTGAATGATTTGCAGCTGGATTACTGTCAAAGCTGCGGTTATAGAAATTAAATTAACACCTCCTGACCAATCAGAATCAAGAATTCAACAACACTGTGGTGTAATGCGCCATGCTGAAGTTCAGTGTTAAATAATGCAATAAATAATGTTATTTAAGAGAATGTCAGTGTAAAGTGTTACAAGTGAAACTTGTCTCTAAAATCAAATTCAACCTGAACTGACTTCATCATCTGTAAAATAAAATATAAAAAAAGGGTGAAAATGAAGATCCTCCACATAATTAAAGCACCAGACACACCATCTGTATCTTTGTTTCCCCCTTAATTGTCACTAAACGAGCCTTCAGAAGATGAAAGATCGTTTTGTCAGGGAAAGAAAAAGCTCTTCAGAGGGGAGAGGACATTGTTTCGGGAAGTCGGTTTCTTGCGTTCGTCTCCACCAGAGTCCATAGGGGTGCGTGTGTGCAGCAGATTGATGAGAAGCTGAAGTGGGTCCCTGGGTGCCGCACACTTCGCTCTGCAGTATTAAAAACTCCCACGCGGTTTTTTTGGGGGAGGCCAAATTGCCCTTGCTGGAACGGTGGTGTGTTTCTGCAGTAATGAGCTGTGTTCCGTTTATTGTGATGAATGGTGGAATGTTCGAGAATCCATATAATCTCAGAACATCATCGCAAGACGGCAAGGACTAGTCTCTTTCCTATTGAATGTTCCTGAACATTTTTGAGAGTTGCCTCAGCAACAAGCTTTAGTTCTATAGTTGAGTTAGTGATGCCTCAGTGTTTTATGCAGAACGCTACAAGAGAATGTTCCTGAATCGGAAAGGTTCCAAAGGAACTATCCAAAGAACCAATTTTTTTTTTTTGTTTGTTTCCTCAGAACCAGCTAGATGAAAAAATATCTAATAGATCAAAGAAGAACCCTTAAAAGAAAGAAGGTTCCTAATGGGTTCTTCCATTGCCTTGAGGAAGCCTCAAAGGTTTTATGTAGAACTCTACTATAGAATGATTTCTCTGTCAGAAACAAACAAAAAAATCCAAAAAAAAGAGAACTCATCTTTTTCTTCTAGAAGGATCTTGGATGGTTACCTCAGAAACAACTAGAAGGTACAGGTTACAAACTGTCTAAAGAACTAATGATGACCATTTAAAGGAAGGAGGGTTCCTCAAGGGTTCTTTATTTGTCTAGGAGAAGGCTCAAAGGTTTTATGTGGAACCCTACTAGAGAATGTTCCTTTATTAAAAAAAAAAGTTTTATGCAAAACTATTGAAAGATCCTTTCTTTCTTCTGGAAGGACCAATAACCTTTCCAAGCATCACCTCAGAAACAAGTAGGATCTAAAGATTATATCTAGAACCTGTTCGGGTTCAGTAGGATCTAAAGAGCCAATGAAGAACTCTTAAAGGAAGGAGGACTCCTCAGAGAAACCTCAAAGGTTTTATGTAGAACCCTACAGGAGAATGCTCCTCAAACAGCAGAAATATCCAAAGAATGAGATTCTTGAAGCTTTTTGAGAGATGCCTCGGAAAAAAATAGGACCCAAAGATCAAATCTAGAACAGTTTAGGGTTCTTTACTTGACTGGAGGAAGCCACAAAGGTTTTTACATACAATCCTACAAGAGAATGTTCCTGTTTCAGAAATGGATCCAAGCACTTATACATGTAACCACAGACACATCTCTTTCTTCTTTAAAAACACGTCAAGAGTATCCTCATAAACAACTAGGAGGTACAGATTAAACCCTTTAGCATTTTTCAGTTGCCTGGAGGAGGCCTTAAAAGTTTCTGCAGAACCCTAGAAGATGATGCTCATCAATCAAAAAAGGTTCCAAGCAGAATTATCAGAAAAACCACTGACTGACTGATCTCTTTCTTCCTGAAGGACCTTCAGCCTATTCGAGAGTTGCCTCTGAAACAACTAAGATGAATAACCCCTAAGTGAAAGAGGGTTCCTCAGGGGTTCTTCATTTGAAGCCTCAAAGGTTTTGGGTAGAACCCTACAAGAGAATGTTCCTCAATCGGAAAGGGTAAAACTATTCAAAGAAGCCACAAAGAAGATTTGAAACAAACCACTGAAGCCTTTCTTCATACTTCCATGTGTGAACTCAGACTCAGAAACTGCAGACGTTATAATTTACACATTCGATGAACCTCAATGCCCCCTAAAAACGAGGTCGTAACACAGAATATGGTTTACAGTCGTGCCGTAAAAGTGTCCTGGCCTCGTCTAATTAGAAGTGACTGTTTTATAGAGTGCATGACAATGCATGAATTTAAGCATGCACACACTGAGACATGTGGCAAAGATCAGTGCTGAGCCATCTCTGGAAACAGAGGCAGAGTGTGTGTGTGTGTGTGTGTGTGTGTGTATATATATATGTGTGTGTGTGTGTGTGTGTGTGTGTGTGTGTGTGTGTGTGTGTGTCTGTGGTTGCCAGATGAGGGTCGTTACACTGAGGAACTGAAGTGTAGCCCATCACTGGTGTGTGTTTCATTCTCTCACTCGTGTTACGCACCTGTTAAAAGGTTAAAGTGCTAATAAGAAACACTGCGTCAGGTCTAAATGTCCGAGTCCATGACTAACTGTATTTCATCAGTAATTAAAAAGATAAAATTTTACTTGATTGTGAATGGATTCCAAAGACAAAATATCTGAAATGAATGCCTCGTCAAAAATTTATTTGATAGGCAGAGATTAATCCTTTTTTCCTGCGTGGCTGTGAAACTTGTTGAAACATGGATGTAAGCAAAAACTTCTAACCACTTCTATTTCTTTGATATTAAATTATTGGGATGCAGAAAACAGGGATGACACTGTGCAGTGACTGCAGCTAATTTTAGAAGTGTAAAATGTTTAGCGATTTCATGCACAGCAACAAGCTCTGTTTTTCTTTCTGCCGTCATTGTGATTGCTGTCATGAACTGCATCTTGAATGGAAAATTACTTGCATTATATAGCATTTACTAATCTAGAAAAACCATTCAAACTCTAAATTTACTAAGAATTAGTAATAGTGCTCTAATATATGTTGAATGTGATTTGTTTAGTCAATTGTGGACACAGTGTCACATGGTGCTGCACCGCACATGCTATTTCTGAGGACGTGCAAAGGACACTCCGAACGACCACAGGCTATGTGAGCCAGCAATCTTGTGTACATGTACGAGTAGTTAAAAGCAAGTATAATCCAGGTCTAAGAAGCTACAAACACACTCAGTACATTTACATGGACAACAATATTCCAATATTAACCTGATTAAAACAATACTCTGATTAAGAAACTAGAATGTAAACAGCAATTTTTGATTACCTTAATTCGGATGAAGTCATACTCGAAGTAAACACAAATCGAATTAAGACATATGGAGTACTCATGTTTTAGTCACATTATGGAAGTGCATTATAGACATGTACCTTAATCACACTATTAACGTCGTGTGGGAGTTTTCACTGCATTTTGCGACAGGACATATACACACATGGCAGTGCTCAACTGTTTGATGGCTAACAAGAGAGCACGGCTACGTCTGAAACCACGTACTTGTCTACTATATAGTATATAGTAGGAGAAATACATGTATCTCGACTACTATATAGACGGTAAGTACGAGGTTTCGGATGCAGCCCACGGTTTCAAGCAGTTGTCTATTTGCACGTATAGCATGATAAGTAATTAACTGCACTTGAAGCTTTTGTGAAATTAAAAATAAAAACACCCAAAACTGTATATGGTACCATAATTGTTACACCACGGCCAGCAGAGGGCACTGGCTCGGCTCCTGACGAGTCACGTGACATTGTTTTTGTTTGCTCGCGTCCGGATTGAGCATTTCGTAGTAAGTGACTTTAATTTGCCCCAGGTGTCCATGCTTTGAGTTAATCATGTTCTTTATTTAAAAGCCTGGGTGACTGAGCACTTCGCTCAGTATTATATCATGTCTTTAGTGGATCCTGGTTAGTATCGTTTGTTTTCCATGCCTCGAATGTTCTCGTTTCCCGGTGAAGACCGCGTTTACTTTAATCGTGAGTTTTGTGTCTAATAAAGACTGTGACCTGCACCTGCATCCGCCTCCAGTCTACGTTTCGTAACAGAATACTGAGCCCAAAATGCGGAAGCAGCAGGTAGCCATGAGCGCCGCCGAAGAGGCAAGGATTTGGGCGCTTTACCGTACGTCCCTGGAGATGAGCAAACAGCTCGGAGAGGAAATTGCTCAGTGCAAAGCCAAGCTGCGCGCCGCGTCGTCCCTCGCGCCATTTACCCCGTCCCCGCCGCCAAAGAGCGACGCCGTGCAACGCAGCCAGCAAAGTGACCTGAGCATCTGGGGCTTCCCATGGCAGGGGAAGTGCACCATGCTGCACAGTCCAGAGGTGAAGGCTGGCCCAGAAATTTTTTTGAGGGGGGCAACGAGGACAGCAGAGCTCCAGCCTGAGGCCTACGGGGAGGTCTCAGCTGTGGAGCTCCCACCTGAGGTCAACATGGCGACCTCAGAGCGACAGCTTGAGGCGGCTGAGGAGGTCGTCATGCTGCCCTGCACAGCCGAGGAAGCTGTCCTGCTATCCAGCCCAACAGAGGAGGTCGTCCTGCTGCCCTGCACAGCCGAGGAAGCTGTCCCGCTGTCCTGCCCGGCCGAGGAGGCCGTCCCGCCCTCCAGTCCTGCTGGGGACACCGCCCAGCCCTCCAGTCCCACTGGGGACGCCGCCCAGCGCTCCAGTGCCGGCGCCCTGCGTTCCAGTGCCGTCGGGGGCGGCGCCCAGCATTCCAGTGCCTTCGGGGGTGGCGGCCAGCGTTCAAGTGCCGTCGGGGGCGGCGCCCAGCGTTCCAGTGCCATCGCCCTGCGTTCCAGAGCCGCCAGGGGCAGCGCCCAGCGTTCCAGACCCGCCGGGGGCGGCGCCCAGCATTCCAGTGCCGTCAGGGGCGGCGCCCAGCGTTCCAGGGGCGGCGCCCTGCGTTCCAGAGCTGCCGGGGGTGGCGCCCTGTGTTCCACTTCCAGCGCCGCCGGGGGCGGTGCCCCGACTTTCAACCCCGGTGGGGGTGCTGCTCTGCCCCTCTGCTGCCCGACGGAGGCTGCCTCGCTTTCCGTGGCAGCGAGAGACAGCTCACACAGGGGCCCGGGACCCCCGTTGGAGGGGGGGGGTTCTGTTACGCCACGGCCAGCAGAGGGCACTGGCTCAGCTCCTGACGAGTTACGTGACATTGTTTTTGTTTGCTCGCGTCCGGATTGAGCATTTCATAGTAAGTGACTTTAATTTGCCCCAGGTGTCCATGCTTTGAATTAATCATGTTCTTTATTTAAAGGCCTGGGTGACTGAGCACTTCGCTCAGTATTATATCATGTCTTTAGTGGATCCTGGTTAGTATCGTTTGTTTTCCATACCTCGAATGTTATCGTTTCCCGGTGAAGACCGCGTTTACTTTAATCGTGAGTTTTGTGTCTAATAAAGACTGCGACCTGCACCTGCATCCGCCTCCAGTCTACGTTTCATAACAATAATGAAGACGAACTGTATGTTGAAACATGAAATTCTGGAGGGACGTCGGACGGCGTGGCGTGTGGACGTAATGATGTGTGCCGTTAATCGATGTTCTATAACGTAAAACAGGAACATGAGATGAATATTCTAAAAGCCACTCATGTAAACACCTTAATCACAATATTGTCTTATTCAGAATAAGGTCAGTAATTATATTTATGGTTGTCAATGTAAACGTAGTCAATGAAAGGAAGACAGCCCAAAAGTCCACCAAGAGGCAGGATGGAAGATATGATGTGGAGTTCAATGGAACGTCACTAACTTTAGATTTTTGTTAAAAAGAACAGGAGACAGGAAGGAGAGAAAGGGAAATCCTTGAGGTCATAAAGGAGAGGAGAACGCTTAAGAAGGCCTTGAGGAAACCACCAGAGCAGGAAGGACTGAAGGTACTTGGGAACTAAATCAGGAGTAGATTCAACCCTAAAGAGGGCAGAGAGGATCCAGAAGCACAGAAGCAAAACAAAGGTGAAGAGCGCAAGGTTCGTCAGGAACCCATTCAAATATTTACATGGCCTTTTGAAGGAGAAGAAGAGTGGGAAGAATGTCAAGAACCAGCTAATCAGCATAAGGTCATATGTTTTCCATTCCATTCCTACAAGTCGGTTTTTAGTTCGATTTTTGTAGAGATCTATCTCACTCACTGTTAATTCTTATTAGTTAGCAGGCTATTAGCTATCTGCTCATGAGGTTACAAAAGTGCAAAGCTTTGATGACTTTTTGTTATGACACTGCAACTCTTTATACCATGGTTTCTTGACAACACACCCAAGGTTTGACTCCCATTATTTCCTCTCAAGTTTCAGCTCTGCCCCTGATTTCCCCAGATTTCTCCGCTCTCTGTAACCTGATCTGCTGTCCAGCTGCAGCGTCTTAACATGAGGTCATATCGGCATCGCTATCGTTGTCCTAATAAGCCCTGCATTTTGGCTTGGCTTGTCCGAATAGCGCTGGAACGACTGGAGGTGTGCTCAACTGAACCGTCCTCAGGCTGCCAGAAGCACTTGGGCTCAAATGGGAATGCCATGGATACAAAACATCAGGTTTATTCAGCGCTAATGCAGACATCAGGGTTGGTGGAGGGTCACAGAGGAGAATGTGAGCAGGTTTTCAGCACTAAATATACGATCAGCGTTCGAGTTGAATCATTGGGTGATTTAAGCTCTACTAATGACAGTCCATCATGCATGGATGCCAAATACTGTTTCAAGAGAGAAATTCTTTACAAAAATGGGCAATAAATATCTGAAATTTACAATCACTCTGATAAGTTACTGTATCTATTAGGGGAATATGAGCACACAGCACAATAACAGCCTTATCCTTATCCGTCAGTGAAAGAGGAACAGTGAGTGACCACGAGTCTCCTGTACAAAACATGGAAAAAAGTCAATTTAATACTTAAATGTGCCGAATGCATACAGCTTAGAGAATGTTTACGGATTTATAAAACGCAAACTCTTTACCTTTATACATGGCTAAGGACTTTATTAATATCTCGCAATTTTCACCTTAAATAACAGATTTTAAAATAATTTTACAATGATTGTGAAGGAGAAATTTTTGATGTTTTATTTGGCATTTTGGTGTCTAAATCATTTCATGACCTTGATTTAATATCTCCTGTCTTCATTAAGTCGTACATACGGGTAACTATCAGAGCATGCTATAAAAAAACAAAAACAATAAGAGCACGTGCTGGATCAAGTGCTATTTTATAAGCTACAGAATAACCATATTGTGGAAGCCATATTGTTTGGTTTACTAACAGCAAAGAATTAAACAACAAATGCAAAAGTTACTTGCGATTAAAGGTACTTGGTGTTCCATTGAAAAACGTTGTCATGGACACTTCTACTTAAGAAAATCTGGGGCTTTATTATTTGCATAATCTGAACGGTGCTCACAGAAAACTGACTTAAGTAGACGCGCAACCCGAAATTAACTTTCCTTGTGGAAATAATCATGGTACTTTTTTTCCCCCTCACTCTCATGTAGATTTTCTTTTGTGGTCTCTGTCTAAACTTATTTTTTCATTCGGTCTCTTTCTCTCTCTCCTTTTCCATCAAACTTCTTAACAATTTGTTTTAACAACTAAACACTTTTCACTTCAAGCCAATGTAAACATTTTGCGTCTTGCCAATTCCCTCATATGTTTCTTTTCTGATGCAATATTTTGGCATAAAAGCATTTGGATAGCAACCCAGCTACTCTTTCTTGTTCTTGTTTCTTTTCTTGTTTGTCCAACAGCGGCACCGTTTTCAAGCGTTGGAGACGCTGATGTGTGTCGACAGCGCCTGCTAATTGGAGTAAATTAATTTACCTCGGGCGGCATGTTCGCACAAAATGGCGCTCGCCGTGTGAATAAGTGATGATCGGCAGGGCCGGTATAAGGCCCGATTTTTAAATCATTTAACAGCACGAGCCACTAATTAGCAGTGAGAAAAGCTGGCTTTCAGACTCGATTAAGACAAGCCTGTGTTAGTGAGAGGAAAGAGAGAGAGAGGGCACAGAGAGCTTCTGATTTATTTATTCTCTGGGCAGATTCTGGGTGCAGTGGGCTTTGCTTTTGGATGGTGGTATACAGAGGATGGAGTGAAGATTGGAGTTTGAGTCTGTGTATTAAGAGGAAACTAAATACTTCTTCCACAAATCACACACAAAACTGATTAAGAAAATCAAACAGTCTGGGGGGCTAGTCAAGTCTGTGAGGCTAGAGGCATCATCCCTATTCTTTGCAAATGATGTTCTCTTGGCACTACCCAAAATGCACCTCATGAGTGTGAAGCAGCTGGGATGAAAATCAGCACGTCCAAGAGGTTCTTGAAACTTTGTCCCTAGTGGAGAGGTTTAAGTACTTTGGGATCTTAGTCACTAGTGATGGAAACAGATTTGGTCAGTGGCAGCAGTGTTACAGCCTCAAAAACTGATTTGTGTTGGTGAAGCAGGAACTCAGTTTGAGGTTGAAAATTTATGTTTACTGGTCAGTCTAAAGTCCCTGAGAACCAATGGTGGAAAAAAGCAGGGATGCTGGGCTTAGGCTTTGTCATAGGATGGGGAGCTTGACAATCCTTGGATCGTGGACAATTCTTGGACCTCTGAGGAGATCCACTAGTTCTCCAAATTGTGTGGAGCCAGTTGTGGTGGTTCCTTACAGGTATGCCCCCTGGTAGGCTTCCACTAGAGAACAGGCACATTCCACTGGGTGAAGACCTCGGAGCAAACCCAAGACCTGCTGGAGAGATCTCCCAGTTGGTCTCGGATCATCTGTGGATCCTCCATGAGGATCCTTTTATTTTCTGACCTTCTCAGCCTGCTGTGACTGTGATCCCCACCCGGACAAGTGG
This sequence comes from Ictalurus furcatus, assembly GCF_023375685.1. Classification (NCBI taxonomy): domain Eukaryota; kingdom Metazoa; phylum Chordata; class Actinopteri; order Siluriformes; family Ictaluridae; genus Ictalurus; species Ictalurus furcatus. The sequence goes on along the minus strand of NC_071256.1, from coordinate 17,853,524 downwards.
AAGAAAATGAATCAATGTCTTGAACGTCAAACTATTGTTCACATTCGAATGAGATGTTGCTTTGTCTTTTCAATTCCTATTCATAGTTCGGTGAGGAGTTTTTAAAGCTTTTCTACCTGTGACTGAGTAATGACTCGTCTTCTAACTCTATCATGAATAATCTATTAACACAAACACTTCACATATCCAATTACACCGCATCAGAACTGCTCTGTCTCACTTAACGTAATTACAGCCACATAATCAAGTGAAGTAAGTTGCCTCATTAAAAAATGTCTCACTGCTACTCCTTCCTGTTCCCTAATTCACTCGGACATCACTGATCAGGCTATTTTTAGGAATCCTTTCTGAATCTTTTCGACTGACTTCCTGGCAATGATTTCCTGTCTGTCATTTCGATAGCCAAATGTGTCCTCTGTAAATTCATGACATCCAAGTGGAGGAGGACGTCTGGGTCACGTTCAGAGGTACCTTTGGCTCGTTGAGTTTTTGAGTTGACCCAGTAACGTGGCCACTGAAATTCAGACCCTTGAAATTTGTCCTCGATAAAGCAAAAGGGACGAAGCCCCTTTTGGAAGCAAGGATGCACTGGATGATAGTCAAGGCCAGAGATTACAGAAACGGTGCCTCCCGCCATGGGACATCCTTCTGGGTCTCTCACAGAGACGTCCGGAAACCTCCGTGCCAAATTATGTCCTGCAAATTCCCTCCATTACACCCCCCCCCCCCCCACCCTTCATCCAGTTTGGAAATCCAGACTGCAGGGAAATTAACACTTGCTCTAGTGGGAAAGGAGGGCAACATGAACTCTTGCCAACTCATCTGAGAGCTTTCTCTCTTTTTCTCCCCCCTTTTTGATTCCCTTATTTTGTTTCGCGCTGTCCGTGAAATGCAGCCGATTCCCAGCTCGGAGTTTTTTCGGCTGCCGCTCAAATCCCAGCAGTGTTTATGGATTCTCCAGATCTCATTACAGTCAATGAGCCTGCAAAGACTCGCAGATCAAAGTGAAAAAGACTTTCTGGTGAGTGAGAGAGCGAGAGTGAGACGAGTGAGCCAAATCAAGCAATTACAGCCAAGGAAGCTCATATCAGGAATATTTTAAAAAGCAGGAAGTGGCCAGTTATAAATAAATAAGGAAGTAAATAAAAATGGCAGCAGTAGCAAATCATCTGTATCCCAAAATATACATGTATACAGTACATATTCCAAGCTGATTACTTTTTTTTTAGGAATTCTAACACATCAGAATGATTTTGCTGAACCAGTCCAAAACATAGCTGCCTCTATCAGGAGGTTAAATCAAAAGAAAAATTTCCACTTCACCTCAAATATATTCGATGAGACATAACATCTTTGGTGTCCAAATTAAGTGGTACACTGAAGCTACGAGGCTAATGCAGTTAACAATTAATGGAGGCTATATCTACCAGTTTAGCATTATGCAAAGTGCATGCCTAAAAACCTACCAAAGTCACTTTATTTCACAGCACATAACTCAGTATCATTCTGCACCAGCATTGGACTGGGCTAGGAGGCGTGCCCAAAGGTTTGAAGCCAGAATTGTATGATAGATGTCATTAAGATGATGTATATGTGTATATATAGTTGAAATTTATGTAGATCTACCACAGCTACAAGTTGCAGCTCCTTTTTAAAGATGTAGGTGCATTATGTTATAATAACATTAGTAACATTTTTACTCTGCATACACTTAAAAGTAAACTCATTTCAGTGATTTTTAGCCATCAAGCATGCTAGTTATAGCTAGCTAGTGTTATATTAGCCTAACAAGTCAGAAACAAAAATAATTTTTTAGTAAGGGATAAAACATTTATTTCATAAAGTAACTTTAATCGCAAAGGTGGTTAATGTTACTAAATAAGTACGGAATTATGACATCATACACAAATCAGAGGTCTGGTGTCTATCTAGCAGTGTGCATACCACTGCGATGCTTTCTCACCTCACCTCTTAAAGCTACTTAAGTTGAAAAGTTACGTCAATATTTAGGTGGGGAAAGTTCCCCGTATTCAGAACCAGGTTACACACCTGCTTACGTTGTTCTTCTAGGCATCCCATTCAGATGTTTAATGACAGTTGTTGATTAACATTTTTTATTAGTCAGCAAATCATCAACAACATTATTAACACTGCATACTTTTTTGGCCTTATTGACAACCGAAAGACATGGACATTGACGGGCATCGTGGTGTACACACACGCACACTCTCTCTCTCTCTCTCTCTCTCTCTAGACCTTGGCTTTCATGCCAGTTTATCCTATTTATCATTAATGAGTGTGTAAATAATCCCAGGTCCCGTGCTCAATTATTTCAAATGTGATTTCGCGGACGTATCATGGCAAAATGGTGCATCCAGGGTAAGAGATAGAGAAGGAATCCTATCACCGTGCGTTTAAATTTCACACCGTCCTTTAGTCTCGTTGTCCTTGAAAGTTTCAGTCTTTTCCAACCTTCGTCTTTTCTGTCTCTTGCTCTCCCTCACCCTCTTTCTGTCTACTATATCTGACGGTTGGCACGTTGCTCTGCTGCCAGGCATTAAACGACATCATCCACCAGCTGTGAGTGTGAACCACCCACACACACACTCATACAAACACACACACGCACACACACACACACACACACACACACACACACCGCACCCATTAAAGGGGCCCCTTTAATTAAAGTAGGCATGTAAAGGTCGTTAAAGGCGAACAGATGGGTCCTTGGTTTACTCATCGTCGCACTCGGCCCCTTTTGTCCTCCCGTAAATATCTTTTTAAAATGTTTGAGACATTGCAGGTCCTGAACACTGAAAACCGGTGATGAAGCAGCTTACACCTGTGCTCTCTCATTCTCTCTCTCTCTCTCTCTCTCTCTCGCTCTCTCTCTCCTTCTATGGATACTACAGTTGGAGCTCAGGACCTTAGATGTAAGATGTTTTTTGAATTTGCAAATGTGCAAAGTATTGCTAATATTGTGGAAACCGATCTTTCTGCCCATGAACACAAAAAAAGTAAAGTAGACTGTACACAAGAGAAATCCTTTACAGTGTTGCCACCTACTGAGTTTGGTGTCAAAGAGAAAAAGCATACAATGTACTGCCACCTTTAGTGCTTGGGCCCCTAGTGATACAGACTATAGAGATGTTTTAACTATAAAGCCTTTGAGGTAGTGTAGCACTAGCTAGTACTATGAGTACCACCTGTATGGTATGAATTAATAGCTAATAAATAATGTTTAAACTTTAAATGTAGTATCTATTTTATGTTTAAAGTTATTTTTATAACTTTATAGTTATGGTTGGACTGAGATCTTCCTGTCATTCAGGGACCTGCTGAGTTTTAAAATATTCGATACTTTTGCAGATTGATTGGTTGACATTGAAAATAATTGCCGTGTGATACTGTAACTTAAAATACGCTATATTCGGTTGTTTACATTATTATACCTCTCACACACATCCTTGTCTTGCTGTACTTGTGTACCAAATATTTGTGGGGTGTTTTTGCAATCTCTCTCTAACACACACACACACACACACACACACACACACACACACACATACAAAGCCATAATGAGTGTATGTTTCAATGCATTTTCCTTATTAGAGACCAGGATTTCAGTTCCCCATGATGTCTTTGGTTCCCATGAGGCTGTTGCATGAACCGGCCTTCATGAAACGACGCATACAAACACTTCTACACACGTTGACATCTTCCATCCATGTTTAATGGATCTTCTCATCATTTTTTGATAAAGTATAGGCATGGCAAGATGGAGTGCAACATGGAAATGTGGCCTCGCTTTTGCAGGTCAGCTGGTCAACAAGCTAATTAGTACCACCTCACACGCAGACACTTAAATACTCACAAGAAGATCACACTGAAGGTGTGTATGGATGTCAGGGAGTGAAAGAGACTGTTTTTTTTTTCTTCTCTGTATGATTATTTGGGCTTTTTGGTCCCTCGGTTACAGCATCAGGTGTGTGCTGGTTGATCAGGACGAAGCTGGAAATGTGTGTCCCAGGGTGGCTCAATGCTAATCAGAGATTCTGCCCTCCATCTTGCTGCAGGCTGTTATGTCCAATGGGGAATGGATGCAAAATGATTATTAAATAAGTGCTTTAATAAAAATGACAGCTTTCTGCTTCTATAGAAAATATTTATGAAGTGTGACCAATATGTGTAACTAGCATTTGGATATGTTATGAAGTGTAATCAATATCTGTAACTAACATTTGGATATGTTAATGAAGTGTATTTAATATGTATAAGCAACATTTAGAATTACTACTTAAGCATAATCTATATGTATAATCAATATTTAGAAACATAATCTAAATCCACAGAACAAGTAGCTACTGTATGTTTAGCGATTTTAAATCAGTTTTCAAAAACGTTAGCAAGAGAAAATGCAAATCAGTCCGTGTTTCCATCAACGATGGTCATGTGAAAATCCTCAAAACGATGTATAAGAAAAGACCACAATACCCAACGTGCAACAAAACAGCAGTGTAACGTTAAGATTTTGATAACTAACGTTCACGAATTCATTTTTTATTGTTTGATGAATGACATTTTGAGGATTTTGTGATTTTGTGATAGCAGAAATGATTGCAAAATCAAGTGAACTCTTGCGCTTGCAATTTTTCAACATTATTGCAGATTTTCCAGAGATTTGGGCCTAGAAGTGTCATGTGACGTCATCAGAACGCGCATTCAGCCACATCCCTCTTCAATTCACGTGAGTCAAACATGAGTAGAGCTAACAGGTCTCATTTACCAACAAACATCTCTGTGAAAGACAATGCAACACAATTTTTTCGCAAAAACATCACAAAAAATACAACAAATTGCATCGCAACTTTTGAAAAAAAGCTGCATTTTTGGCTGCAACAATCACAATAAAACTCTGCGAAAGCCTGTACAGACTGTGTATAGCATGGGAATATGGACAGGCTACCTTCATAGTTACTTTCGAAGTAATAATATTACCTATTTTTCCATAAGACGATTGCTTTAAGTCATTCTGTGTGTTTGATTAATAATGGTGCTAGTAAAGAAATACCCTCATTACGTGTAATCTCTTGAAATTCCTGAGGGACTTTGCAAGACTTGGATGGAATTGTATGTCACAAACAGAGTCGGTGACAAGTCCTCGAGCCTCTGGTAACCGCAAACACACTTTCCTTCCTCCCATTCCTGTTATTAGTGACAAGTTGTGTTACGTCGCCCCGATCCTGATCCGCTAATGCAGACGCAAAACAAATTAGAGCCGAGCCACTATTAACGCTTGGCTCCCTGGAGGAGACCCAGATGATATTAAAGTCATCCTCCCACTGCTGCAAACACACTTGGTGATGGACAGGTAAATTAGGAGAACAAGAGAACAAGCTTGACACTGTTTATATTCGAAAGAGAATGAGAGAGACAGAGGGAGAGATAGATATACAGAGTGGGTTTCTACTAATAACTCATCTTCGTGTTACATTCTTTCTCTCGGGTATAGCGTATAGGTTTCTTTTTCGGAAATATTGTTATTTGCTAATAAGGCAATATAGATGTCCAAGAAAGGAACATTCTTGTCTTTCATGAGCCAATCATGTGGCAGCACTGCAGTGCCTAAAATAATGCTGATACAACTGCTTGGAAAAAGATCAAGCAAAGTTTTTCTAATCTTCAACTGTCCAGTTTGGGTGAGCCTCAGATTCCTGATCTTGGCTGACAGGTGTGGAAGCTGAGGTGGCCTTCTACTGTTGTAGCTCATCCGCATCAAGGTTCGACATGCTCTGTGATGCTTTTCTGCTCACAACGTTTGTAAAGAGTGGTTATTTGAGTTTCTGTCAGCTTGAACCAGTCTGGCCATTGACCTCTCTCATCAACAAGACATTTCCACCCACAGAACTGGATGTTTTTCACAGCATTCTGTATAAACTCTAAAGACTATGGTGTCTGAAAATCCCAGGAGTATCTGAAATTCTCACACTGGCCCCAATAACCATATCACGGTCACAGAGTCCAAGTCATAGAGATCACATTTTCCCTATTCTGATGTTTAATATGAACATTAACTGAAGCTCTTGACCTGTATCTGCATGATTTTATGCATTGTGCTACTGCCACATGATTGGTTGATTAGATAACTGCATGAAAATGCAGATGTACAGGTGGCCGGTGAGTGTATGTGCCCAGCTGCACCCAGGTTTCGTGTGAAAGCCATTTCTTGTTTCTTTTACTCTTAAAGTTTTATAATGAGGCACCTGATCCACTAGGAGGTACAGTCTGATCTGGCTTTCATCTACAGAATCGACCCCACCACATAGTATGTAGAGGTTCAGTGTCATCACCTCACAGCCTCACCACAGGAGTTTCTCAGGGTCCTGTCCTCGGTCCACTCTCATTCTTCCGATATAGTAAATCATTGATATAATGAGAATGATGATGTTTTTTTTCCTCACCGATGACACATAACATCTCCTTTCCCTCCTTTCTGTCTTTTTCAAAAACACACCTGAGTGCGATGTAAAGATTTGCAATGATGGCTCCTGAGAGACCATCATCTCCTTCTGTTGGAGCGTCGTGGGATGGAGGGGAAGTGTGAGAGACTTCCATCTGGCCTCCTAACCCTGACCCCAGAGGAGCAACCAACATGGCAACGCCCCACCCCCCCATACCCCCCCGCTCAGCAGCATTTTTCAAGCGATTAATACGTCCATTTCTGTAAAAGGGAGGAAATGGAAAAGTAGCAGACATTATAATAGGGAGCAGATGGCAGGTTCGGCAGGGGATGTGGAGGTCACGGCATTGGCCGGACCAATAAATAAAGTTTTATTGTTTGCGAAAATTTATACCTCTCAAGGTGTGGGCTCGGTCCCAAATCCTAGTTTTTTGGAACATCAGGTGTTTTAAGAACACTAACAAGAAATCTAAATCTCAGAGTTATTTTTGGTGCTTGAGGGACTGTGTGTACAACCCATAATACATTGCAAAGCATTGTACTGTTTCTAATGTTCAGTTATCTGTTAGAGGTCATATATGTCCTTGTGTGCTGTCTGCTTATTAGTTCATTGCCTAGCAGGTTGTTAGCTAAAAACACAATATGCTACAACTAAATATGTTCCCTTTTCCTAGATTTTTCTTTGTGACACAGTATCTACACCAAACACCATCCCAAAGTGAATGTTTGAATTCGGCTCTTCTCCACTACTACTCTACTCGATCCAATCTAACTAATGTAGCTAGCTAGCTAATGCACTTCATTTAAAAACAGCTAGCTAGTGTTATAAATTATGAGTATTGGGATCGTCGAAATGTACTCACACTCATACTTGGTCTGAAAAAAATGTTATCCATGTTCAAGAATCTTGCATTCTGATACATGAATCTTCTTTTTTTTTTGCGAAATATGAAAAATACCTCACAGCATCCAACATATGGTGTCTTTTAGTGCCGCACACATTAAGCACTCTTTTTCTACCGTAAACCGTGTAAAATATGGCCGTATGACTCGACGCTGGCACCTTACCAGTGCTCTCTCGTCTAATTAGGTTTGACTGCACAATCAACTCCGACCAAATGGCTAGTCATATGGTTCTGAACGTAACTCTTTTGCAGGATCTGACAGCAATGCTGAGAAAAAAGCACAGGAAGCTGCTGCCAGATTTCATCCAGCACGGTCCCATTTTACTGAGGTGCCGGTACACCATATGGAAAATATTGTCTTGGTCTTTTAGCATAGATGATATTTTCATAGATTCATGAGTCATGTGTCGTGTTTGGGATTGAAATGCTTTGTGGATTTGTGTAGGAATGAAAGGTGTTGTATCTAACTGTAGTATTTGATTTTACGCCACAGCACTGTTCAATTCTCGATTCTGATTGGTCAAAAAAAGCTGCAAGGCTAATCACAGGTTTATATTAACGCACTTGTTTCTATAGTAGCCGCTCATTCACATGTGTGGCAGATGCACCGCATGATCAAAGCCCAATAATAAACAGATTAAACATCATATAATCATTGATATGGTGATATAGTGATATGGTGGGGTCTTCATGACCTTACGCTTGCTGGTTTCTGTTTAACACAGCATGCTGCAAAAAAGAGGAAAAACGAAAAGCTGTAACAAAGAAGGAATGACAGTTTATAGCTTCTATAACGTAAGTGCATAAGAACAGGAACTAACTTGTTTCATGGGTGTTCCACAACATTAAATGTAACTATAAATGTATAAAATGTACGGTCTTGTATAAGAGGAATAAAACACTTTACTTAACTTTACCTATTACATTTCCTATAACAACCCCCCCATCCCCCTAAATGTTTTATTCCTTACAAAATAAAATCTTCCTATATATACTTAAAGAACACTGAAGTGTAGTCTACTATTCATTGATTGATTGATTTTTGATATTGTGAACAATTTAACAGGTTTTATCTCATTTACTGGCTTTTCAATAAATGATTGTCTGACAGTGTTTTGTTTTTCAGGTTGCATGATAAAATTTCACAAAGTTACAAACATAAAAATCTAACATCTGATCTTGCCAAGCGTCACCCACCGCACTCACGACCTGAACTAATCAGCAGAGCTTTTAAACTAACTGGAAAGACCAAAGACGTAGCAGTGGAGTCAAGACAAACAGCAATCTTACCTGATCTGATACAACAGAGGTGCCACTATTTGTATCTGTTCATCTATATCTGAAACCCAAAGTGGGCGTGGCCTAAACCAGAAGCGTTTATTCCACTTCATCTATTTGATTTTATTTCCTGATGCAAATTAGTAGCTTGATTTAAATCACCCCTACCATGATACCAGATACTGTGAATTTTATAGAAAAAAACAATAAACAGTGCATTATCTGTTCATTCTGAATAACTGAATCTAACGAAGATCCCTCATAAACACACCAGGTAACATTCTAGAAGAGACCTTTTGTCAATCCTACACACTTTTCTAGCACTAGCAGTGTTGCTAAAGTTGTCTGTTTGACACTGTTGTCAGTCATTACATGATCGGCCACACCCACACGGTTGGTTGATAAGACAGAATTTAGAATTTTTTCTGGATTTTACTTATAATTAAACTGTAGTTAGGGGTATGTGTGTATACATACATACATACATACATGTATATATATATATAATTTTCTTTTTAATAAAATACATTACCTTAGTGTTGCAGTACATTTTATACTAATGCTTATTTAATGTCCGATCTTTAGTATCATGGAGAAGACAGGCATTTGTTTATCATAAGGTCAGAGGTGTTGTTATGTGGTGACCGCAACTTCTCACATTTAATACTGAGGAAAACAAACAGCTCTCTCTCTCTCTCTCTCTCTCTCTCTCTCTCTCTCTCTCTCTTTCACTCTCTCTGTCTCTCACTCATTGTTTCTATGGCTTGTTATTTTTAATGGCAGGTACACAGAGGATTTGGAGCTTCTGTGTTCTGAGTGTGTGTGTGTGTGTGTGTGTGTGTTGTGACAGCACTGTCGATAGAGTGTGTGGAGTTGTGCTGTATGCACTGAGTCCCTTGTGAGTGTGTGTGTGTGTGTGTGTGTGTGTGTGTGTGTGTGTGTGTGTGTGTGTGAAGACGGACTCCTCCTCACAGATGGGGCTTTAATTAACACATGGGCTCTCTCATCACAACACCGCGGCCAGGTGTCGCCCTGGAAACCGTCTCCATGCTGGACGCATGGGACATACACGCTCACACACTCACACACTCTTATACACATGCACACACACACACACACACACTGTAGCGTCAACAAAGAAGATGATGACGGTGATGATTATCAGAATGATGATGATTAGTACAGTCATGCTTATTATCATAAGTTGTTACACGTTGTGTTTGTTGTGTTGTAAATAAAAGAAGTTAAATGATATCATTTTAACAATATTTGTTAAAAGTGTTAAGATTCAATAAGATGTGGTCTGTTTCTTTTATTATTAAATTAGGATAAATTTAAGACTGTCGTTCTCACAGAAATATGATCTGACATCAGGAAAAATTCCTTTTCCTAAAGTTTAAGGCTCCGTCCACACATATGCGGATATGTTTTTAAAGTATTTTTGATTTTACCAGTCTGTTAAAAAAAAAAAGGTCACACAATGGAATGTAATGTAATAATAATCGGTGTAAATGATTTGAAATCCCTCATATGACTGCACCAACCCAGTAGGTGGCGATAGGATGTCATAAACTGTTGCATCAAACACCTCGAGAATTGCGTTTTGAGTGATAGAGAACCCAAAATACCAGCGACCATGACAAACACAACAAATACTCGAATACAAAATATCCAAAATCTGTTATTAAGTTGGCATTTGTCAAAGCTGTTCTCATGAAAGAGTGCAATGTGGTTGGATTTTGAGTGATTTCATAAATCAGATACAAGTTCTAGCCCTGCCCACAGCTCCAATTCTAACCTTCATAACATAACAGTCAAAAAACAGAAAATAGTTAAGTTACTGGTATGAATTAGCAAGTGTGAGACTGTTGATTTGTTTAAACGAAAATCTTTTTCACGTTCATGTTGTAGATGTGAACAATGTCTAGAAGTTTAAGTTGGTGGACTGCTTGTTGATCGTAGCACGAGAGATGGAAGCCTGAGACACTGCAGTAAGACCATCTCCACATGTATACAAATATATTTTCAAAAGCCTATCATTTTAACCCTTCAGTCTTTAAAAAAAAATTACTATCCATACCAATATTGCTTTCGCAGTAACAATTCTGAAAATGCTCACATGAGCACACCAGCCCCTAATATGATATAAAATATTATGACAAACAGCTCAACAATAACGTAAATGCTGCGTTCATCAGAACTCCAACTCAGAACCTCATACTTCCTACATTAGAGTGTTCATGAGAACTGGAATGAAAGAGTTATTTGGTTAATGCTGAATTTATTTTTAAAGTGGTTCTGATAATTCACTGTTAATAGTATTGAAACCTACATGAAAGAGCAATTTGATGAAAAAAAATCTTGCAGGAAGTGAATTAATTAATTCATTTCAATGATCAAAGTATCACAGAATATAACAATAAAGTTGAGGAATGTGTAAAGGACATTAGACATTGGATGCTTATTAACTTCCTTCTACTTAATTCTGACAAGACAGAAGTACTTGTAGTAGGACCACGTGTAGCTAGAAGTAAGTTTTCTGATTACATAGTAACTCTGGAGGGCCTTTCCGTTTCGTCATGTGCAACAGTAAAAGACCTTGGTGTGATTATTGATCCTAGTCTTTCATTTGATGCTCATGTAGATAATATTACTAGGATAGCCTTCTTTCATCTCAGAAATATTGCTAAGATAAGAAATATATTGTCAGTACATGATGCAGAAATACTAGTTCATGCTTTCGTCACCTCTAGGCTAGATTACTGTAATGCCTTACTGTCTGGATGTTACAGTAGGAGCATAAACAAGCTCCAGTTAGTCCAGAATGCAGCTGCTAGAGTCCTAACTAGAACCAGAAAATGCGACCACATCACCCCGATCTTATCCACACTGCATTGGCTCCCAGTAAAATTTTGCATTTGATTATAAAATACTACTATTGACCTATAAATGTTCTCGCGCCACAGTATCTAAGTGACCTTTTGGTTTTCTATGATCCGCCACTCCTACTTAGATCAAAAGGTGCAGGCTATTTGTTGGTACCTATAGTGAATAGTGAAGGCTACTGCAGGGGTAAGAGCTTTCTCTTACAAAACCCCACAGTTATGGAACAGCCTTCCAATTAGTGTTCAGGACTGAGACACAGCCTCTGTGTTTAAGTCTAGGCTGAAAACATATTTGTTTACCCAAGCTTACCATGAATAGACTTTCTTTTACGTGTAGTACACAGTCCTATCCATCATGGGCTGGTAAGCATACCTAATAATCTCTCCCTCTATTTACCTCCCTCTCCCTCTCTCCTTCTGTTGAGCAACACACGATTTTATGGAGATGCCAGTGATCCTGATCCTTTCTGCTCTCCGGACCTGCCTGATCCAACCTGATGCCCTACCTCTGGATGGCGCTCTCATCAACTGGAGGCTATAGCCTAGAGATTGCTTAGGATCGTACCACTTGAAGTACCGTGGAAATAGTTTTGGTATTCAATTTCACATGGACATTCTCGTTGTGGTTGCTAGGATTACGGTCGCTACTATGGCCTTAGGCCTGCAATTACCACATGCAATTTTTCACTCAAGTCTCCTTTAGAGGACTAGTTCAACAAACAGACTTCATATAAAAACCATAATGAACTTTCTTTTACTTTCACACTATCCGTTGTTACCCAGATAAGGATGGGTTCCCTTCCGAGCCTGGTTCCTCTCAAGGTTTCTTCCTCATTTCATCTTAGGCAGTTTTTCCTTGCCACCGTCGCTACTGGCTTGCTCAATAGGGATAAAGTCACACACTTAAAATCTGTATCCTGTGTTTATATGTTTCTGTAAAGCTGCTTTGAGACAATGTCCATTGTTAAAAGCGCTATACAAATAAAATAGATTTGAATTGAATTAAAAATCATGCAGTTATTTTTTGCTCTCACTTTGTGACATCAGTAAATTGCAATTGTGAGAGGTTTTGCGTAGGAATTGCGAGTCGGAGAGTCGTTCAAACGGATGTTTCCTACTGGGACACCGGAAACGTTGGACACTTCCCAGTTCCCTTTTGGTCATGAATGTAGCATACAGTAAGAGCTGCATATTGAGTGGTATAAAAGGCAAAATGACAAAAGAAGACCAACAAAGTTATAAAACAAACAAGTCTGAATTCAATCTCAAGACTTTTTCTGCATTGACTTGAAGTTGTCTTGGAGTTACTGGCACTTGTAGCTGGACTTGTCTCAGTCTTGGATATTGATCACAACTGAGAGTTTGTGAAAATAATATTAGTGTTATCTTTCCTTTCTGCATGCACAATGTTTGATAAAAAGACTAGAATAACACCTAATCATTGGTGCAATGCATGAATGACGCTAGTTGAGCTCCCTAGTTCAGTAGTCAGGGCACAAATCAGGGAGTTGGCCATTTTAAGGGCTGTCTCAATCACGAAATCCTTCCAGTCCACTGGAACGTTTGCTCCCTAAAAAAAATATCCCACAATACACCTCAAAAACCAGGGAGCATCAATGCTCACTGTGCTTCCTTACTGGTAATGACATCATATTTTCTGAAGCCTCTCAGTTTGAAAAAAATGGCAGACAAACTTTCAGCCAACTTCATCTACAAATGTAAGTAGCTTGTTATTGTTGTTGTGGCTCTCAGTTGTTTACTTACGTTGGTGTAATTTTTAACTTTATTTGACATTCCTATGTATGACATACCTATGTATGACATACCTATGTATGGTTTGTTTGAGTATAATGACTTTTAAGTGTTTAATGATTTAAAAAATCCACTAGCTAGCCTGCGATCCTGCTTGAAACACCACGACAGAAACGCGTGTGATTAAACAAACAAATTTATGACATATTATGTCAGGAAGATATCTGTCCTGCGTGTTGTTGATAAATACCAGTGGTGACATTTTACAATGCCAGTACGTAGTCAATTCACCGGAAATTGAGTCATCAGTGTCTCAATGTGTAGTGAGCCTGGGTCCTTACCAGTGCTCGAACTCATGTACACGATTTACTGATTCACCACCTACTGTAGGGAGCTGATTTAGACGCACCCCTGGTCTTGGACTTGACAATGACAGTCTTGACTACAGCCCTACAAACCCTACAGCTGCACTTTCAGGAGAAGGTCAGTGTGGATCATATTCTGACAGACCTGTTACATGTGAAGACCAAAATGCAGCAAACTACATTTTCAAAACATGTGCACATGGTCTAAAGGCATGCTTTGAATCTTTTTCATCTCTGAAAATAAATGTTGGTAGCGCCAATTCATAGACGCTACGTCTGTAACTTTGGCTCCCAAAACCTTTTGAGGTGAATTAACTTTCGCACACTTTCTTTCCCCCTCATTCCCCCAGACCCCTTCTCTGTGCTTTACTCCTCCGTCTCTGTCACCTCGGCTGCTGTGTGTTGAGCTGACAGCTCCTCCCGAGCGAAGAAGTTGGTGACATTCTCCCCGTTCCCGCGACATCTGGCCACAAACGAGCGCGTCAAATCCCACCCAGCGGCTGCTTAAAGGGTGCCAACTGCCGGTACTTCCCATTAGGGCCCTAAAGACGAGCACTTCAAACGGCACGCGCACCTTGGGAGGGACGCGCATCATCATATTTTAATCGAACATGTGGCTCCTTCGCCGTTGTCCCGCGTCCAAATTGCAATAGTGAATTCTGTCCAGCTGTCGGGCTACAAATGGGGCTCAATTATAGCGGCGGCACGCACCTCTGTTTCTGTCGCTCTTCTTTTCCTGGCTTTAATCGTTAAACAAAGTGAGTCAGACTCGTCGAAGTCGCTCTTGGTCAAACCTCTGTCGGTGTGATGGCTGACATCATGCGTACTGACACTGTTTGCTCTCCCGAGTCCACACACACACACACGGTTAAGACTAATGGAGCTTCTGGCATGTAACACCTCCATGTTCACTTTACAAACAAGTTTGGTCATGTTTTATTGATGGGAGTTGAAGTGTTTGTGCCAAATATTGGGGCTAGTTTACTATTCATTACTGTATGTACTCAATATTTTATATCCTCTAATACTTTTTTGGTGCGTTTTAGTTTATATCAGCTATCTAGATGATATAGTTCTGGCTGGAAGTTCTTGCTAGCTTGTGAATCAACAACCCCCTAGCGCATATATATATATATATATATATAACAGAAAAGTGAATTATTTTGGATTTTTGCATGCAACAGCACCACCAAACCAATGTTTGTTTTTTTTTCTGGATTTGATCTTCATTTGCTTGGGTTGATATTTACCACACACATCCATAACACCTCATCAGCAATAACTGTGAAGGCGCACTCTTTAACACACTTTTTAGTTTAAAAAAATATTAAAAACGCACATTCACGAGTCCACCATTGCTGTGTCGTCATGATATATTACGCTCATCTGGATTTGTTCTTATTAGCAAGTCACCCCCTCGCCACATCCTTGATACAGTTGTGCCCAAAAGTTTGAATACCCCTTGTAGAATTTGCAAAATTTTAATGCTGTTAGCAAAATAAGAGAGATAATAAAAATCTCATGTTGCTTTTTATTTAGTGCTTCCCTGAATAAGCTATTTCACATAACAGATATTTACATATAGTCCACAAGACAAGATAATAGCTGAATTTATCAAAATTACCCCGTTCAAAAGTTTACATACGCTTGATTTTTAATACTGTGTGTCGTTACCTGGATAATCAACAACTATTTTTATGTTTTGTGGTAGTTGGTCATGAGTCCCTTGTTTGTCCTGAGCAGTTAAACTGCCCACTGTTCTTCAGAAAAATCCTCCAGGTCCTGCACATTCTTGGCTTTTCCAGCATATTCTGCATAGTTGACCCCTTTCCAGCAGTGACTATAAGATGTTCAGATCCATCTTTTCACACTGAGGACAACTGAGGGACTTGTATACAACTATTACAAAAGGTGCACCTTTTTAACAGGAGGTGTAAATTGTTAGTATTTTGTTTAAAGATCATTTTGTTAGTACTGCCCTTCAGACACTAAATAATATAGATACATGTCTCCCAGAAGACAAAATAATAACAGTTTATATTGATCAGCCTGTTTGCATCCCCCTGGCTGTTAATGTATTGTGTTGCCTTCTCGAGAATCAGTGAATGTTTGCACCTTTTGTAATAGTTGTCTACGAGTTCCTCAGTTGTCCTCAGTGTGAAAAGATCGATCTGAACATCATATAGCCGCTGCTGGAAAGGGGTCAAATATGCAGAAGATGCTGGAAAAGCAAAGAATGTGCATGACCTGGAGGATTTTTCTGAAGAACACTGGGCAGTTTAACTGCTCAGGACAAACAAGGGACTCATGAACAACTATCACAAAATGTAAAAATAGTTGTTGATCATTCAGGTAATGACACACAGTATTAAGAATCAAGTGTATGTAAACTTTTTAACTGGTTCATTTTGATAAATTCAGCTATTGTCTTGTCTTGTGGACTATATGTAAACATCTGTTATGTGAAATAGCTTCTTCAGGACAGAACTAAATAAAAACAACATAGGACATTTATCCCTCTTATTTTGTTAACAGTATTAAGATTGAGCAGAATCTACAAGGCGTATGCAAGCTTTTGGGCATTACTGCATTTACATATCGATATTAACAACATGTACCGGTATTTGAACCATTTTACACTGGAAGGTGATGATGAGGACACGTAAACAAATAAAGCATAATTATTTCTTAGCAATATGAGAGACAGAAAGCATTGGCGCTGAAGCTCATTCAGTCGTTATTTTTCTTTCTCTGAATCCCATGTGACGCAGTGCGGGATCCAAAATAAACGAGCAGGCAAGATGCCACCCCTTTTCGCAAAGGCCATTTATAACATAACAAACTCGTTCACATATCGATGCAGAGGTTATTATCCTAACAAAAAAATGTAAAGAAAAAAGAGCACCTCACAGTGCACACTGTCACAGCACGTCAAGTGTTTTCCAAATCTGCATAATTTGTGCTATGTGCTGCATAACAAAGCGCTATGTGTTGCCCAGAGATGGAAATGTGCCACTTAGCATGTGATAGGATTCATTTGTTTTCTCATTAGTTAGAGTGAACTTTCCTTTATTCCACAGCGCTGCTGAATTTCTGGATTATGATTGGTCAGATGGTGTTGATTCATTTTCTATTTTGTCTTAGTAACTTAAAAAGTAAAACAGAGACAAAAGAGTGGATGATCATTAGGGAATGACTGTTTAACGGTTTCATGGACGTTCCATAACGTTAAACATAGCAATAAACGGATAAAAAGTGTATTTTGCTCTTTAATAAATTAAAAAATTCTAATTGTCAGGAAATTGCTGTGGTGTATAGAGTAAAACGCTTCAGGATATTATAGGAAAATCATCACACAATCATGTCAGCGATTATTTTCCTATAATAGCACAACATGGTGTGTTTTGTTCCCAATCTAACACTTCTACATCTAAGTCTAAAGGATTTCCATTGGCAATAACTGAACTTTAAATTGTGTTAGCATTACCTTGCAATAATGTTCACACTTTATTGTGTTTATATTAACAAAAATGAACTTTGTTTAATCCTTAACACAACATTAACGTGTGTTACGCATGTTAACATTAACGGCATGTGTGCGTGTGTTAGTATTAAGTCTGTATCTTAGTTATTTCCTTATATAATGACATATAATTCCAGTCTCTGACTTGCGTCGCTAACTTTAAGTAAAGTATGACACGCGATGACATCATAAATCTCTTTAAGTCCCAAATTTTGCAAAACGCAGCATTGATCATCATGGTCGCCGTGATGATATAAGTCGCTAAGGCCTTTTAGCATCTCCAGGCTTTAGCGCTACTTTCTCTCCTCAGTGTTATGTCATTTTTTTACTTTCCTTTTCTTTCTTTTTTTATTTCCCTTTGGGTGCCGCACATTCCCTTTACAAAGCCCGCGAGCATTACCGAAACATTACAGCGCGCAGCATGTGTTTGATTAAAAAAGTGTAAAGTTACAAATTAGTTAATAAAATCGTTTAGGCCCGATCGCTGCAAATGGTGATAAATGCGTTCCATATGCTCTCAATAAAAAAAAGGGAAAAAAAAGAAAAGAAAAAAAAGGAGGCGAGTGCCATGTGCCAGTCCCCTCTGTCTTCTCCCATAAACAAATAAATTAAAACAATTACCGCTGCGCACGCCCTCCCGCTCTGTAATGAGCGTGCTACCGGATAAAAGATGTGACAGCTTTCATTTCCTCAAACTGCTGCCTGTCTCTTTCTGGAGTGGACGGAAAGTTCCAGATGTTCCCGGTTGAAAGGGCTTCCTCCCTCTTCCTTTCTCTCATCTCTCGTTCCGTTACAACATTCCACACGTCAAGCTTTATGATTTGGGATTACGCGGCTCCCGTTGTTCAACAGGCGCATGCCAAGCGATGTCCACACGTCATCAACGTTTTATTGGAGACCGTTTTTCTGTCAGTGGCTCCTGATCACGGCTGGTAGTCGTAAAAAAAAAAAAAAGTGGAGCTAGCAGTGCTGGTCTGGGATCAGTTTTGGAGATGATAACATTCGTGTGTAATGTCATAGACACATTTGTCAACTTCCTGTCTCGACTGCATGGGCATTTCAGTATTTCCATGAAACCTGGCTAATAATTTCTCTTGACAATGGAATGTAGCATGCCTTGCATAAGTATTCACCCCCTTAAACTACAACAGCACTGATGTGAGCATAGAATTTATCGAGGCCGAAGTGAAGTCGAGTTTATTGCAATGTACAGTGTAATAGGATACTATCTAGTGAATATTTAGAGTAATACAAATTTAACGGTCGAACAACAACAGTCAGTGACTATGCAAATGGTCCACAGGATTACCAGGTTGTTCAGCCCGACTATCTGAAAGCCCCAAAACACCTGAAAATGAAACAAAAAATTGGGCTTGAAAAAATGGTTCCTCTTTTCTCTGCCTTTGTGTGGGAAACATGGCCACTGTGGTGCACACGCATTTCTGATGTACGGACATTATCCACTCCATAAACCCTTTTTCCATCTCTCAATCTTTGCAATATATGCATGTTACAAGGGAAATGGTTCTGTACACCATAGAAACACTGTCTGCACTTACGCTTTGCTTTGTTTGCAGAAAATGATTAGATTCCTGCCCCAGTAGGCTTCTATTTGTGCTTGTTGCAGTTCCCATTTTTTCATGTATTAGGACTTCAATAATTAACCCCGTTACTGTGAATCCCCTCAATTAGTTCTGGCACAACCGGTTGCCGACTCTGGCTAGAGTCCATTCATCAAGTCAGCGGCTGGATAAAGAGGACATTAGTGAGGGAAGCTACCAGGAGGCCGAGAGTAACTTGCAACATGGTGCTCCCACCACCATGCTTCACTATGGTGATTCAACTTGCCAGCCTTATAATTAACTCTGGGTGGTCTGACATGTGTTTGCTACTATTTAAATAAATAATACACAAACATGAGTGGGCTTATTGCTGAGTCAGCTCTCATGTGTGCGTATGTGAGGTAGTGTGGCATGATCCTGATGTCTCCATGTCTGGCGGGTCTGGCCAAAGCATCACATCATTATTCTTCATCTAAACAGGACGACAGCAAGAGAGAGTGAGAGGTGTGAGTGTAAGCGAAATAAATTGCCTACAGGGTTCGCACACCCGACCTAACACACACACACACCAGCCCAGCATGACGAGATATCAACGGAGATGTCTGTTTTTATTCACTCAATCATTACTGCATTGTTCCGGCCGCGTGCCTGTGCATTTTTAATGCCACTTCGTGGCCATGCAAGAGTGATGGATGACCACCGTGGAATGACTGCTGCAAAAAATTTTTGTTTTAAATCCGTAGCAAGGATGGTCCGAAGACATATAGCAATATAGTTTTAGCACTTTTCCCTAATATGTCTCATCTTTATCTCGCAGAAAAAGAGAGCTAAAAACCGTTCTCGTGGTTGGAAATAAGAAAACAGTCAATGATAAAAACAGAACTATAATTAAGGCCCCATTTTCAACTTGCATTAAAGGTGTAGTTAGAAATTTTTGCGAAATGAAAGTTTTACATGGAACAGTAATGTGATTGTTATCAGAGTATCTCTGGTATCTCAGTATCTGAATCTGTCAGGTCAGTCTTTTTTTTACATAGACTAAAGCGTACACAATGTCTGGAAAGATTATACCATGTTTTACACTCTGTAAAATGGCCAGTAGAAATTAACCTCAGGTAATAAATCACTTCTAAATTGACACGTTGCTAAAGATTCAATTATATACTTTGTAAAAAAAAAAAAAAGGTTTCAGATGTTTTTCTTCAGTTTAAAGACACTCCAGCATTTCATGATACAACCGAATGAAATCAGCTATTGGCCTAGTAACGGGGAAAAACAGTATATAGACAAAGTTTACAAAGTCATATCATAGAAGTAAACCTTCTGGGGGTTTTAAGTTATTAAGTTCCTAGCACAGGTACAGATGAATAAATTTATCTTGTATCACAGGTGAACATAAACAAATCATTTGCAAATATCACATGTGAACATAAAAGAGTTGTGTGAAAAACTACATTTGAAAATAAATGAATCGTGTATGAATCATGTGAAAAAGAAATCATGTGGAAAATAAATGAACCGTGTGGAAAAGTACAACATGAACATTAAAGTATCATTTGCAAATATCACTTGTGAAAATAAATGAATTGTGTGAAAAATTACATTTTAAAATAAACAAACCATGTATGAATCATTTGAAAACATCAACTGTGAAAAAGGAATCATGTGGGAAATGAATCATGAGAAAATAAATGACTCAAGTGGAAAAAGTCACATTTGAAAAATATTTGAATCATACTTTTTTTTTTTAATAAATGAATCATTTGAAAATAAATGAATGTGAAAAATGTTAAATACAAAAATTCTTTTTCTTTTAAGTAAATTTTCCATGTAAATCATGTGATTATTCTCTCATGAAATTCACATGACTTTCTGTTAAGGGTTATTTCCACTTGTGGTTAAATTTGACTCATTTTAGTCATTTCTGAAATAGTCTTGTTTCCTTTGCTGCTAATGATCCTTATCAAGCCCAGGCTGAGGGTGTGGGAACACACAGGCATATATATATATATATATATATATATATATATATGTGTGTGTGTGTGTGTGTGTGTGTGTGTGTGTGTGTGTGTGTGTGCATGTGTATGTGTGTGTGTATGCATGTGTTTGTGTGTATGTGTGTGTGTGTGTGTGTGTGTGTGTGTGTGTGTGTGTGTGTGTGTGTGCGTGCACTCAGAAGCAGTCCACTGGTGACCTTCACAGTTCTGAGGAATCCTGCCAAGATCAGCGAGCTAAGCTCTGAGCTCTGGAGCGCATGCAGAAAGAAAGAAAAAAAAAAACGACTCGGGAAGCAGATGAGAGGAAATGAGCCTTTTAATTGGAGGCCTTATTAGGAAAATGAAGAAAGGCCAAAAGGACAGAACGTGGATCAGCTGATGTGTCATTCGCCTTCATTTGACAGAATTAGATTTTCTACTGATATAAGGAATAATTTGCCAAAAACAAAATGTATATCATTTTCATCTTAACCTCAAATTTAGTCGTTCAGTCAGAGCATGTTCAAAAGAACACGTTTTCTTCCTCAGTTTTGATATAATTATTTTTAATAAATAATGCTATGTAATATAAAACTGTATACATACAATGGTGTTTTAATATACGTTTGAGTAATAAATTAATGAAAAATAAATAAATAAAAAACTTCTAAAACTTCTTATATTTAAGAATTAGTAAATACATTAATTTAACAATTTTAAAAAATGTAAAAAAAAAATTAGATAATTAATTAAATCTTAATGTAGTTTCATTTAATATTAAACAAATGACAAGTGTTTAAGTATAATTACTTTAATAAATCATCATCTAATTAACACTTATTAAGTTAAAGTTTCATTTTCTAAATAATAGAATTAATATTCAGGTATATATACATTATTATAAAGATAATTTCTTTCATATCATCAATAGTTCAATAATAAACCATTTATAAGTATGTAAAAGGTGACTTAATAATCAATATGCTTAATGATTAATTAATTATACATTGATAAATAATTACTGTATAATATTTATGGCATATGATAATGAGTCTTTATTTATCACATAGACATTACAGCACAGTGAAAGTCTTTACTTCACATACCCCAGCATGTTAGGAAGTTGGGGTCAGAGCGCAGGGTCAGCCATGATACACCACCCTAGAGCAGAGAGGGTTAAGGGCATTGCTCAAGGGCCCAACAGTAGCAGCTTTGCAGTGCTGGGGCTTGGACCCCCAACCTTACAATCAGTAACCCAGAGCCTTAACCACCAAGCCACCACTGCCCCCATGATGTGCACATACAACTTTATGGGTGAAGTATTGTTTACTGACCTTTCAGTGCCAAACACATTTTTAGAGTGCTACAACATTATTAATACTAATCTGTCCGAATTTAAAACAACACACAACACACACCCTGCTTTATCTCTGAATTATGCATGACACTATGTTTTTTCCCCTGATGCTTTATAAATAAACCTTTATTTATCTTTATTTAAATCTCTTCAACGTTGAACAAAATCCGACTCGTCTGAATAATGAGCATAATGACGGAAAAACAAAACATATTCTGAGAGTACGCTCATCAGCCGAAACTGCTGAAGTTCACCACCTTTTCATGATCTGTCAAAAAGTCAGGAAGTGTAATATCACTCCGTTAAATTATACAGAGTAAAATAAAATGAAAAGAAACGCCACTGAGTCACGCCGCATATTAAATTTTTGTCGTTTTTCGAGGGAAAACGGTGAAAACTCACAGCCTTTTGTGGGGGTTGATTAAACAAACAGGACCGAGAGGAAAGGAAATCTGCTTTTTGTTATATTTAATTTAAATCTAAGAGCTCAACACCATTTAAACCTTTATTTAAAGAGTTTTGGTGTGAAACATGCGTCAAAACCCACTTTGTTGTATCTGTAGCACAGATTAAAGTAATAGTCCAGTGTTGATTTTTCTTAATGACTTAACATCCATCTATCATATCTGTACAGTATGTGTGTGTACAATGGACAAATAAAAATCAACACTTGTTTCCCTGTGCTGAGGAAAAAAACAGATGAATGCCTTCCTGTCTAAGTCTAAGAGCAGTTGTTTTAATCATGTTAATAAATGCATAAAATATTTGACATTATTGTTAAAACATTATTGTGGGAGGACAAAACAAATATGACAGAAGACATTATGGTAAAAAGTAGTTCCATTTACTTTACACTTTCCTGATGATTTTGGTCATGTTGATACGACAGTTTCTTTCCCCTGAAAAAGTAGTTCCATCTCTAAATATATGATATACACTGATTTAAGCGTGCAAAAACATTTATTCAGTCCATACAGGATTTCGCCGAGGTTTTTTTTTTGTCATTTTTGCAGCCAAAAATGCTTGATTTTGCTTGCGGCTTTGAAAAAAAAAAGTTTTTTTTTTTTCTTGAATTGGTGAAATCGCAATTGCACGAAATTGTTTTGCACGCTCTTTCACAGTGTAGTTTGTTGGTAAATGAGACCTTTTAGCTGTACTCATGTTCAACTCATGTGAATCAAAGAGGGCTTTGGCTGAATGTGGAATATGATGACGTCACATGACGCTTCTTGGCTTGCATGTGTGGAAAATCTGCGGTAATTTTGAAAAATTGCAAACTCCTCCAAATATTGCAAAATTTGCTTGATTTTGCATTCATTTCTATGATCGCAAAATCCTGGAGGGACTGATTATTGACAAAAATGTTACAGCTGCTCTTAGATGTATAATTGCATTTGGAGTAAATAGTTTTCTGGGGCGTTTTTTTTTTTCAGTACTGAGAAACATATAAACATTTATGTCTGTGGTAATCTCACATACAGATTCGATGCATTAGATAGAAACAGAGTTGATAAACATCAGAGTACCCCTTTAATGCTGTGCTGAATTATGCGATATTTAAATATTAAATATTTAAATATTAGTCGGTGCAAGTACGAATTTATTTTGATATCCGAAGTGATGTCTGACTGAACGTTTACCGTTTGATCATGGAGGAGATATTAGATAGTTTTAGTGGTCAGTACGTCAGTGTTGAAATTTCTAAATGCTATCCCTTTAATGCTGCCAGTATGTGCTGGATTATTACATACATAAGTAAGGAAGTGATTCTGGTGACTCCTGGAGGAGAAAGAGACAGTTTTTGTGGTTATTTTTATTCTTCTAAATGTAACTTTTTGGGTTTCTGACCTCCTTAATGTTGAATGCAAACATGTCAGACGTATGAAAGAGTTCCATCCGACAAACACGTTTTCTTTAAATCCTCAAAACACATCAGTAACACAGCATTAATACAGAATCAGACGTCTACATGTTCCCGCTCAATCAAAAGGCACAACTTTGACAGTCAAAAGACACAACGCGCAGGAGACAAGAGGGAAAGAGTGTGTGAGTGGGTGTGAAAAAGAAGCGCTCGCTCGCACTCGTCTTTTCCAGTTTGGGGACTCCAGATGGGGAGTCATTTTTTATTCGTCTTGAGGCGGCACTTCACATCTGCTGGCCCAGATGCCTAATGAATACGGAAGCAGGGCCGAGCTGTCGCCTCATTAATACTGAACTCGCGCAGGGAGCCCAGGAGTCGTCCTGCACCCGTCGCCTCGCACCATCCGCGGCCCGTTGGCACGGAAACGCCGTCCTCGGTGCCCGCTACTCGGCAGCTGGTGGCTCGCTGGAACAAAGCAGCGCCGCTTTGTCGGCCCTAATGCCTCTCTGTGTTGTCACTTAAGGTCTTTATTGGTATTAATTGATACCATCAGCGCTTCTTTCACTCACGTCTTGTGTCCGGGCCCCCGGGCTCCGTCCCGTCCTCTGTCCTAACATCAGTTTTGTTTTGTTTTTGTTTTTTTTTGTTTTTTTTTTTTATTGACCTTTTTTAAAATGTTTAAAACAGCACATTATTATCAACACATTACTACAGTTATTTTCAGCGCATCACATGACCTACTTAGTGAGGAAACTTCTAGAAAATGCCTTTAAAGCAGTTCTTTTAAAAGCATGTACTATTATATTTGAAAGACTTCAGCCAAGAAGTTGTTTTGAAGTTAGCTACCAGTTTAGCATCTTGCCATACCCTGTGCTGTGCTCAGTCTGTACTAACCCGCAAAGCAACAGGTGACTATTTAACCCTGAATCATGGCAAACATTCAATTCAGTACCAATAGCTAGGAAGAAGAGAAGGAAGAGAGAAAGACAGGATGTATGAGGTTGGAGAGAGAGAGAGAGAGAGGTGAGAGGGAGACAGGAGTGAGTGAGAGAAAACAGAGGACAAAAGAAAAATGAAAAGATAGAGAGAAATATGGATGGAAGAGAGAGAGAGGGGGGTGTGAGAGACAGAAGGAAAAGCAGCAAAAGAAAGAGACAGGCCAGAAGGAAGAGATAGAAAGAAGAGCGGAACAGAAAGGAAAAAGGGCGGCTATGGAGAGACAAAAGCTGAAAAGATGGAAGAAAATGACAAAGGATAAGATGGAGAGAGAGAGAGAGAGAGAGAGAGAGAGAGAGAGAGAGAGAGAGGGGACAAGGGTATTGAAAAGCAGAAGACAGAATGTAACAGAAGAGAAGGAAATTAAGAGACTGAAGAAACGGAGTAATGACAAAGGCAAAAGAGGGAAGAGAACAGATAGAAGGAAGAAAAGAAAGATACAAAAGAGACAAAGGACAAAAAAGAAGGGAGGAGACACATGGGAAAAAGAGGACAAAAATGAAAAGAGAACATGATAGAGACAGAAAGAAGGTAGAAAATTGGGAAGAAAGACCAACAAAATAGAACGAGACAGGAAATAGGAACAGAAAAGGAGAAGAGAGGGAAGGGAGAGAGACATAATGAAAGAAAGGAGTAAGAAAAGAAGAGACATGAATGAGAAGAGAAGGAAAAGAAGGATTAAATGACAGCGGACAAAAGAAAAGGGAAAACAGGAAAAAAAGAGAAGAGAAGATGATGAAGAGAGATAGAGAGAGAGTTGTGGAGAAACTCAGAACGACTGGTCAAAAAACAGTAGAGAGAGAGAGAGAGAGAGAGAGAGAGAGAGAGAGAAAAAATAAACAACAATGCTAATTTAGACTCCGATGCTGAAATCCCGCTTATGTTTAGCTGTGTGTGCTAAATGCTAACAGCTTACTAGCCCACTGACAGAACATTAAATTAGCATCACCGCTATGTTCCAGAAAGTTCTAACCAGACATTCAGGGGAAAAAAGACAATTGGAACAAAAAGTAAAACAAAAAGTAGTAAAAGAGGAAAGGGAAGGAGTAAACACAGAGTTTATGTGTCTTAGTTGTAGAGTAATAAAAAAACTAAAAAAGTGTTGAGCTATGAGAATCAGTGTTTGTCACGACGATGCCAAACGCTCTGTGTCTCCCGACTGCTGTTATCCTGAAGAAAAACTGAGAGATCAAGGTTCTTCAGCCAAGCTTTTCCCCCCTACCTTTTTATGCTACGCTAACGACACCCGTGAAGACCCAGCTGCCACCTGGCCAGTTCTGAGTGCCAGGCTCCGAAACACCCAAAGAAAGCAGCCTAGCGCTAGTTAATGACACTTCATTAGCGCGGATAGGCCTGGATACTAATGGCTTGAGGAACTGCAACTGTTTTATCATTTATGCTCGAGGATTAGCGTGTTAGCTATCCTGAGGTAGCTATTCAAATCAATAAAAATATCATATAAAAAAAAAACCCACCAGAACCCACCAAAACCCATCTATTGCATGAATATTCATGAATACACAATTTGGGCACTTTGTCACGTCCCCTGCCCTCTCATACGTATCATTAATGTTAGCTAAATTAGCTAGCTGGCTAGTTAGCTGCTAGTACACCAACTTTAACTAGCTTCTTCATGATTTAATTAAGTTAACCATAATTAAGTTATGTTTTCAGTAATCACTTCAACAGTAACCAAACCTGACGAAGTATAGCTAAACAAACAAAAATATTTTGTTTGGAATTTAGCTTATTTGCTAACTCTGTTGACATGAGTGGGATTCTTTTCATCACATTTTCAATTATTAATTAAACAGTAACCAAATCTGACCAAATATAGCATAATAATTAAAAACTATTTTGTCCCTTACTGTACATTAGCTAAGCTAACTAACTAACCTGCCTTGCTAATTCTTATTAAACTAGCTCACATTTGTTTCCCTGTGATGTTTTTTTTGTGTGTCTTGATTTGTCATTTTGTCAATGACTAATCAAATTATTCGGTTCATTAACTGACATGAGCAAGGTTAGCTATCTAGTAAACTAGGAAGTGAAGCTAGTAAACTAGCTAGCATTTATGGCATGAATGAGATTTTAGTCCTGATTTAAATCATGAAATTGTCACTGATTTATTTATTTAACAGTATTGTACATATTGTGCCTCATTGCAAACATTAGTCAAGTTAGCTAGGTAGATAACAGCTAGTGAAGTAGTGTGCTTTGCTGTAAATATAGGATTTCAGTTTTCG
This sequence comes from Ictalurus furcatus, assembly GCF_023375685.1. Classification (NCBI taxonomy): domain Eukaryota; kingdom Metazoa; phylum Chordata; class Actinopteri; order Siluriformes; family Ictaluridae; genus Ictalurus; species Ictalurus furcatus. The sequence goes on along the minus strand of NC_071256.1, from coordinate 17,826,355 downwards.
AGTTGTGATTTGCATCATGAAATTTGCACCGATTAATTTTTTTAACGGTATTGTAAATATTTTGCATGTCATTAACATTAGCTAAGTTAGCTAGAAAAATCCTTGTCACTTTTTTTGTTTGTTTATTTAACAAGTGCACACGGTGGCTTAGTGGTTAGCACGTTTGCTTCACACCTCCAGGGTTGGGGGGTTCGATTCCCACCGTGGCCCTGTGTGTGCGGAGTTTGCATGTTCTGCCCGTGCTACGGGGGTTTCCTCCGGGTACTCCGGTTTTCTCCCCAAGACCAAAGACATGCATGGTAGGTTGATTGGCATGTCCAAAGTGTCCGTATTGTGTGAATGTGTGTGTGATTGTGTCCTGCGATGGATTGGCACCCTGTCCGGGTTGTACCCCGCCTTGTGCACGATGCTCCCTGGGATAGGCTCCAGGTTCCCTGTGACCCTGAAAAGGATAAAGTGGTATGGAGGATGTATTGATGGATTATTTAACAAGTAGCCACTATTTAGTTTGTCAATAATATTAGCTAGGTTAGCTAGCTAGACTAACACCGAGGTTTAGCACATTTTAGCGGTGTAACTTTTAAGGTGTTTGTGTTGTTAAAATGTTTAAACCGTTTGTTATATCATGAATAAAGCTCGTTATTAAAATTCTTCTCGTAATAAGGGCAAAATAGACCTGGAAGTGAATTATTTGAATTAATTTAATGCAAAAACATATTTTTGCACACCGTCATGCAAAAAGTGTTTGTAAATGTGGAACTACTGTACGTTTGTCCGTTTGTATAAGTTGGAACTACTTTTTCAGAGAACCTGCACGTCTGGTTTATACAGTACTGGCAGTCTATGGAACTAAGGGCGCGTGGATACCACGAAACGTAAACGGAACTACTTTTTACTGTAATGTTCTTCAATGAAAAGTTGGGTAAAACTCCATAAAAAGAGCTTCACTAAGACTTTCTCTCACGTCTGTCTCATAATACCGACATTATCCTTCGACTGTAACGGCTATAGGTTTGAATTTGCCTTATATAGACAGCCATTTTAACAATTTGTTGGTGGAGCTCAACAACTGCCCTTAGACTTCCATTATAAAGTGAGTTTTGGTACTCGCACAGGTTTTCAGTTGTTTGTGAGAATGTTTGTATGTGGTAATCACGCGTATGTTAGAGATGGGGATAGTGTAAACCCGTTTGCATCCAGCTTGATAAACAGAGCCCATTTTACCCGCAAATGAAAAAAATAAAAGTCAAGATTTCCAGATTTACGGGGCGACTAGTAAAAATAAGCAGTCGTGCAACCCATTGTCCACTGCAGTGTGTGTGTGTGTGTGTGTGTGTGTGTGTGTGTGCGTGTGTGTGTGTGAGACAGAGGAGAGCAAACCTGTGTGCATGTATAAATGTGTTTACTGTGCAATACAGCAACCTCTACTGGCTAAATACTATAACTGAACTGTGTCTAGATAGTGTGTGTGTGTGTGTGTGTGTGTTTGTGTGTGTGTGAGAGAGAGAGAAAAAGAGAGAGAGAGAGAGCGAGAGATCGAGAGAGCGCGAGAGAGAGAGAGAGCGAGAACATATGTATAATAGTTTGATTTATAACAAAAAACACAACTCTTAATCTCGAATACACACAGCTCTCATCACAAACGCATTATATATTCGACGCCAGATCCGTTTCCTGCTAGAACACCGAGATTGATTATGAGCGGATAAATCGTTTCCACATGTTAGCAGATGAACGCGCGATGCGTTCGCCTATTTAAAGAGGTAAAAGACGCATGTCTCGAACTCTTTTCTCACAATGGCTGCAGTGTTTACCGAATGTTATAGGGGGAAAAATACGAATGCCGAGTGTGACCTTGCTGAAGTGGAAATTGTGGAATTGTGGCTGTTCCCTCATGCGGCTCATTATCAGGCCCGATTTAGATCATGCAGTAATTGCTCCATGGATGGGAATCAGACGAATCTTTTGATCACAGTAACGCAGTTTGACAGCCTGAGTTTACTTGTTTTGTTTCATGAGGTGTGGCTTGGGTCAAAATGAGATCTCTTCTGATATTCAAGTAATACAATCGTATAATGCATTGCGATTGTATCTCTAGTGTATTTATCTGTTCTATTTTAATACTTCATTACGTCAGTCAGGTAAAGATGGCACCACCATCGTCTTCCTGTTAGTTTTAGCCCATTTTCCCAGTGACTGGGTGCAATGTCTATGGTTCATGATGCCTTTTTTAGTTTCACCTGCTGAGCCAAACAATTCCACAAGTTTATACTTTGTTGATAGAGTAGTGCTGCCTTCAAGTCCTGCTTGGAAGTCCTACCTGTACATATTAGTTTGGAGGTGGTAATGACGACAACATGGTGAGTGTTCAAGTGGTTTGGTTGAAAAAAAAACACATATCTTACCATCTTACCAGCAAACTTACCATTTGGGCACATGGAAAAATCCGAGTTGTAATTATGGCATTATCGAGGCATTCAATTAGGCTCACCTCGTAATTGCAATATTTCCGAGCCATTTGTTACTTCATACCAGCAAATTTTGACCGGTGTGCTTTTGCCAAGTCATAACCCCATCTCTGCCTGTTAGATTTACAAGGCCACCTGGACTAATTCGATAATTACCAGGTGCTTTCTCTGGATCCAGAGCCTATCCTGGGAACATTGTGCGCTCGGCAGGACTACATCCTGGATGGGACGCCAATCCATGCACAATGCCCATGCAAACACACATTTGGACACTCCTTCACACCTGGGGCAACTTATCTTAGCCAGGCCACCTACTGATGTATTTCTTCTGAGGTGAAAGAAAACTGGAGAACCCAGAACAAACCCACACTCGGAGAACATGCAACACTTCACTCAGGATTGAACCAGGGACCATGGAGCTATGAGGGGGTAATGGGGGTGGTGCTGTTCCACCATGCCACCCCTGTGAGAAATCACAAACCAAACGACGTACTGTTTTTTGCTTTTTTTTGACCAGAGAGATCCTGCGATGGACGGGTGTCCCACCCAGAGTGTATTCCCACCTCAAGCCCAGTGTTCCCTGGGAGAGGTTCGGGACTCACTGCCACCCTGACCAGGATCAAGTTTGAGACAAACTACAAGTGCAATGAGAACCCTGCTGGTAAAAATCACACAATACAAACAATCACAAAAAGTCTAATGGTTTCCACTACAAATACCATTACAAACCATCAGCAAACCATTAAAACCATTACCATTATTGGTCCTTAATGGCATCCACTAGACATGCCACCAGTAGAAGGCAACAAATTACCGGTAGAGACCCACAAGGACCATTACAGTTTCCATTAATACCAATACAATTCCCATTCTAACCATTACAAATTCTATGAGGGAAGATAGATTCTATTCTATTTGTTTTTTTGTTTTTTTTCAGCAGGGAAACCTGTTGCTTGCTAGTCTGAACATTTGGGTTAGTATGCGACGTTGTGTTAGGCTACGATCTGACACCAAACTATGTGATCGGATTCAAGATGGAGCTGCAGCTGTTTAATTTTTAAGTTTTTTGACATCTTTTTGTCCATGTTTATAGACCAAATGATACTAAACAACTGCACAGTGTTGATGCACAGTGCTAAGCTACAAGCTTCCTTTAGCCTACTTAGGTAAATTAACCTTGTGCAAATCTTCAGTGCAAAACTAAAGAAGCAAACTTCAGACAGCAAACAAGTTTTGCCTCACTGAATACATTTGGTAAAAAGAAAACAACAACAACAACATAGTGTCCATTTCCTTTTTGGCCTGACTGAAACTTAAAACAAGGGTTTAAGGTTATGGGATTAGGGGCTAGCAACTAAATCGCGAAATCACTGACTAGATAATTTGTGTTTTTCCTTCCAGTATTTTTGTATAGGTCAAACACAACTACTCAAGTGTATTATAAACGTCATACAATTGACCATTTTTTCTCTTTGTGTTGTTTTAGCTGTTAGCGTCGACAGGAAACAATGTACTAGTCAAACCTGATTTTTCAGGATTTTTGGCAGCGGTTGGTTTGTATCTGTGTGTGTGTGTGTGTGTGAGTGTGTGAGTGTGTTTGGGGTAACCTTATGTGACATCCTCAAACTGCTCATTCTCAGTCTGTCATTAAACATGATGAACTTCCTGAGCGCAGGCGTCTTTTTTTTCTGCCATCTGACATTTTTCCACGGGCTTCTGCCAAAAATCATATTCAACTCATCGCAATCCCTAAAGCCTGGAGCTATGAGGGGGTGACGGGGTCAGCTCGCGATGGAGGGGTGAGTGCAGAACATGTTTTTGTCATTTTCATGAGCCCAGGAAACACAGTGTTATCCAAAAAAGATCAGATTTAGCCTATAACTCAATGTATTGGATGTGATCAGCTAGCACTGCTTACCTACAATCGCAAACACTAGCACACACCTTTTTAAAAACTAAATTAACTAAATTCAAATTAACACACTAAAGTACAACTCGGAAGACATTTTTAGAAGCATTACTTCAACATTGCAGCTTACAAGTTAACTTCAAATACCAGGTTTTGCTCTTTACCATGTAGCTAGCTAACTGATACAGCATCTTTAAGCTAATGTAGTACATTTACTGATTGAATATTGAGGACTTTCCTTTTCATTTTTTTTTCTATTTACACAGTAATCTCACAGCCATGAATATGCTAAACACATTCACAGATAATGTTAGCATGAAGTTTAGGGTTAGCATCAAATGTGTAGCTAGCGTTTGGATCATTTGTTCCTGTGAAGTCCAACATCAACATTCTTTCTTGAACCACACGTTAGTTTTGTGCACAGTTATGAGGCCATGGTAGCCTTGTTAGCATTTCTTACATTGCTTTATGTGCTTAATACGTAGCACTGGTGGGACTTACTGCCTTGAGAATCAATTCTCATATTAATCTCATATTAGCCACATAACAAGTTTCATATTAGCTTCCGTACTGCAAGATATCCATCCATCCATATATCTATCCATTCATCCATCCATCCATGCATGCTGTTTAGTATGGAAGCCAGTTTCCACCATGGAGAAAAAAAATTGTGAGTTCAAATCTCATAATTCTGACTTTATTTCTCGCAATTTTGAGTTAACATCTTGCAATTCTGACATTTATTTCTCACAATTGAGAGCTCATATCGCACAATTCTGTCTTTTTTTCTCACAATTACGAGTTTACATGTCATGATGAGTATTGTTCTTACTGTTCTATACATATAGCCTATGTATGGAGAATGATTGATGCTTTGATGGTGAAGGGGCGTGTGCATCTAAATTGTCAGTAAAAAAAGTCAGAATTGCGAGATTTAAACTCTCAGTTGCGAGAAATAAAGTCAGAATTATGTGATTTAACCTCACAATGGTGAGAAATAAAGTCAGAATTGTGCAATTTAAACTCAGAATTGCGAGAAATAAAGTTAGAATTGCGCGATCTAAACACACAACTGCTAGAAAAAAACTAACTTATCTGATTTAAACTCATGACTGCGAGAAAAATAATCAGAATTGCGATATATACAGTCGCAATTACCTTTTTTCTTTTTTTTCTCTGTGGTGGAAATGGACTTCCATAGTTTAGTCATCAAAGTCCCTGCACTAGAAGATGTTTTCTAAATAAAACATAACACACCAACAATCATAAGATTAAAATTTGAATAAAATTAAAATGGCTGACGACAGACGGGCTACACTTATAAGGAATGATGTCATCAAAATATATTTCATTTAGGGTAAACTCCCATGCCGTAAAATGTAAAATTATAATGGTACCTCTGACACTGGAGACTCCTTACATATATGTTCAAGTAAATATCTTCTCACAAAGAAATTAATAACTAAAAACCTTTTCTAATCCATTTATGTGCGCTGTAAGTTGTTACTATAGAAACGATAACGTATTAATACAAACCTATATCAATGGGCTACATTGTGCGCTACATTAACCTGCTTCTATATCAAACAGAAAAGCGCGTAACATCTCTGTGATTCACACTGAGAACGAGACGTGAACACACTCTGAGTGAGGGATGGGGAGTGGACGGAGTGTGAACACACATTCGGAACAGAGCTGGAGGCTGCAGTTGATGGTACTAGTAATTATAACAGCACTCAGTGTGTCTCTTGTAAGTGTGTGTGTGTCAGAGAGAGAGAGAGAGAGAGAGAATCGGCACTTCCTGTCTGTCAGCTGCTCAGACACTCAGAGATCAAACCCGCGTGTTTTAATAAAGTTACATGATATTCATCCGCCACCAGGACATACTTTCATTTCCACATAAATGATATTTCATTTCATTTCTTTAATTGCCTCTAATGTTGACTGCTGCTCAAAAGTTTTTGCACCCCCAGAGTTCTATTAGTGATCATTATTGCCACCGACCAAACAAAATGATACAGAATGATTCAATAAATAAATCGAACGATGACACGGTCATGGGTTCTTTCTTTCTTTCTTTCTTGTCTTATTAACTTCAAGAGAGGGAATGACTGTTTATAATGTAAATGAGAACAGGATGTGGTTTGCGTACCCTCCACAACATTAAAACATAACTATAAACAGATAAACTTGATGACTTGTTCTTTAATATATATATATATATATATATATATATATATATATATATATATATATATATATATATAATATATATATATATGTGTGGGTGTGTGTGTGTGTGTGTATATATATATATATATATATATATATACACACACACACACACACACACACACACACACACACACACACATATATATATATATATATATATATATATATATATATATATATATATATATATATATATATATATATATATATTAATCATTGTAGTGTAAGAGGAATAAAACACCTCCAGACACACTGTTATTGGAAAATAATCAACTTCAGGAAATCAGTAACAGTAACTCCGCTTCATCACACCAACCCTGTCGTTGATTATTTTTCAAACAAAACATCACAACACTGAGTGTTTTAGTCGTGGATTGAATAAACATTAACGAGGGTGAATTTCATTAATATTTCAAAAACTTTAATTAACATCTATGTGCTTATTTGAATGTTATTTTGCTAACATTCATTACAGCGTAGTAATGCTGAAGTTGGTAGTATATTAGTAAATAATGCATTTTTAATGTTAGTTAAGGAAACTTTATTCTGATAAAATACTTATATAGAAATATTATTGGATTCTACCTTAAATGAAAAAAAAAAAGTTTAGAGTTTCAGGCTGAGCGTAGCATCTTATTAAAACTCTGTTTAAATTCAGAGGAGAGCGGGGACGGAGCACGGTGCGTCTCAGCACCGGTGTGTGTTTCGCTCGCGGTCAGATTGGCGACGCCGTTGTTTTTTTCCTCTCGTCCTCCTGAGGGACGTCAAATCACCCAGAGCGCTTTTTCCTCCCTTTTTTTTCCTTTCGAATCTGTTCAGTGGCCCCTCGAGGACACGGAGAGACACAGAGCTGATCATTTCACGTTAATAACTGAGTACAGAGATGATCGGAAAAACATGTTGTTTCATTTGAAACGCCTCGCGGGCTCAACGGCACGGGACGTTTAAGGGTGGAAAAAAGAAAGGTTGAGACAAAACAGCATCTGCATAATTCATCTGTCATGCGTGTAGACATCGTGTGTTTGTTCTGACTTTAGCTCCCGCGTGATTTAGCGACAGGCCGCAGATGTGACGCGAGACGATAAAGCAACAATTCATCCTCGCGCAGACTTATAACCAGTTTTAAAAATGTTTAATGTACGATGATTTTGGAAACAGCAAACTGTTAGCCTGTTCACGTCCACTGTTGGCCTGCATTCAAAATAATAATGAATAATAATAATAATAATAATGTTTAGCGGCTAATTTTTCCCCAGAAAAACGATATAAATTATTACTGCAGCAAATGACGAGGTTTTAGAGGTGTCAATTGTTTTGCAGTGTAAAAAAGTGAGAGTTTGCATTCATAAAATAAAAAGCCCATATTTTGTTTCATTTTGTATACAGTCCGTACAGAATTTCACGAAGTTGTTGTGGCCAAAAATGCTTGATTTTGCTGTGGCAAAATTGTGATACAACAGAGTTTTTTGTGCTTTTTATGTGGAAAACTACTTGAATTGGTGAAATTGCAGTTGCACAAAATAGTTTTGCACGGTCTTTCACAGTGATGTTTGTTGGTAAATGAGACCTTTTAACTGTACTCGTGAATCAAAGAGGGCTTTGGCTGAATGTGCATTGTGATGATGTCACATGACGTGTCTTGGCCCAAATCTGCTGTAATTTAGAAAAATTTCTGCGATCGCAAAATCACGAAATCCTTTAGGGACTGTATATATAGATAATTGAAATCGTACATGAGCAAAACTACACCAACTTTATTAGTTCAGGAATCCGAAATAGCTATTACCACAAATAGCTAAATCCTGCGCAAACATTACGTTCTCCTGACTCAGCACTGTTGGATACGTTATCGTTTCTATAGTCTGAACATGTACTGTACAGCGGATGCTCCATATAAACAGGTTTCAAAATAAAAAACGTTTAATTGTTGATGTGGTGACGTTTTCTGTAAGGAGATGTTTATTTAATGTTTATGGAAGGAGTCTCCAGTGTTGTACTGTTAAAATAAACAGTAACAGCATCTCGTAGCATCACCCTGTCATTGATTATTTTCCCAAAACAGCACGACACGGTGTGTTTTATTTATGTTTATTCTGGATACAAAAATTGTGGACTACAGTGATTTATTTTCCACACTGACACAACAGAAAAATATTTTCCACTTCAATTAAACTTAAATGAAATGGCTCAGGGCCGAACCAAATGTGTTTTTTTTGTTGTTGTTGTTTTTTTGTTAAATGTCAGTGTCTGGATTATGACTGAAGATTATAAAAGCTATCATCCTGCTCGGAATGTAGCTTTTGGAAAGTGGCTGCAGCGATTTTATTTAAGATCAGCGATGAATCACGGCGTAGCGTGACGGCATGAATTCCCCGAAAGCGATTTCCCGAATAATTGTTTGTGATGGCAACCTGCCTCCACACGAGGGCCCGGGGCAGGAAGTCGCAAGGCCTCTTTCACAAATTTCACAAATCTCTCACTGTCAGCTCCGGCGTCCACACCTCTCGCCTCTCACATGCACTCCTCAAGATGAGGGTTTGCACATTTCACACTCCTCCTTTAGACGGAGATAAAGTACTGGAAGGCGGAAAAAAGTGTGTGCGCGCATATGTGTGTGTGTGTGTGTGTGTGTGTGTGTGTGTGTGTGTGCGGTGGGGGGGGTAGTGCGACGTGTTTATCCACACGCATCTGTCTCATGTTGTTAATTGGGAGTGTTTGCCATTTGGAAAGGGGCTGATGGCCTCCAGGCATGTCAAAGAAACCTGATGTGAGGCAAAATTCAGATCCGTTCCAAAAAAGAAAGAGATGTTTCATGTTAATTAGGCCGTAACAAAAGCTACAAGCTTTAGCCCCACCCTTAAAGTTAAGCTTCAACATTAAACATTTGCATCAGGCACATCCTTAGGAAATAAATTAAATGTTAAACAATGTAGAAGATTCCTGAAGGGGCGGGGCTGATGTGGTAAGGAACGGTGGATGTAATTACATTGGATTTAATACCAAGTTGTAATTGCAGTTATGGCTGCTAGCCTCACCCCTGAGCCCTGCCTCATTCACAAATTTTCTACAACTTAAACATTTGATTAGTTTCCGAAGATTTTGCCTGATGTAAATGTTGCAGCTTGTTTTACAACTTTATTGGAACAAAATCTACAGCATTTGAGGCTGTAAACAAAAGCTAGCACTGCTAGCCCCGCCCCTCATCCACTAACCCCACCCCTCGTCCTAACCTAGCTGGTAAAGCAACAATTCTTACAAATGTAACTGCAAGACAATATTACTATCTGTCTACGACGCTCGTCAAGTGAGGACAATGATGCTATATTTTTTTCTGACTTTTATTATAGCTACAAGTTACTAACTTTAAACTTAGGGGCGGGGTTTGAAACCTTTTCTTAAGTGTTTATTTGTATGAAATTGAACAAATTTCTACCTTACAAAAAATTAATTTAAGAAACCTTACTTAATTTCACTCTTATGCTCAGTAGCACCTTTACGAAGTTTTAATGAATTTCAGAATCAGAATCCATAAAGAATTTGTCTTGGAGCATCAATACACAATATACATAAAAACAATCATTTAAACTGCAGATCGTAATTTGCAGCTAACATACAATAAGAATATGAGTTTAGCAAGAAAAGCAAACAAACTCCCAAGACACCAAATCATTATAGCTACCTCTAGCTATTGTTTTTCATTGAGGTGAACATAATGAAAGGTTGAAATACAGCTATGCACCTTTTAGATTATTGGCATAGACTGCACAATATAACATAAATATTGTATTTGATAGTGTTTTTAGTTGGAAATCATGTGTGTAATGTTATAAATATAACAGGTAAGAAAAATATCTATTGTCAACTACGCATCTGTGTCAAAGTCCATTGAGTAACATGGAAGCGTATTGGACATATGTACGACGTGCGATATCTTTACAATGGCTGGTGAAAAAATGGGTGTTACTGACTTCTATATTTTCTATATTCAACTACTGTTAGCATTTTGTTAGCATTCATTTGAATGCTTTCTATACTAGATTGTTAATAGCATTCCTTTGTGGTAAATCTTCAGCTTGTGAAATGTTCACATCTAAAAAAATAGAGTAAATTTTGACTGAATGGGCAAAATTAGCCATTGTATATATTCTCACCTATATTTTCATAGAAAATCCAACTTAAACACTTCAATGTGATCGCACAATCAAATTTGCAAGCAGGTTAGCGTGAAGGAAGGAGTTAATGATTGTAGCACAAATTGCTTTTATCTTTAACTGAAATCTCACCAATGTTTATGTGACACAGGCTCTGAAACTATCAAAAGTCATGGACTTCCTCTTAGCTTAAAATCACATGTTCTGTCCACAGCCCCACGTTCCCTAACAAGTCACCGCTATTTCCAGCGTTTTCACTCTTTTCTTCAACTCCGACGCCCCCCTGCTCGCACTCGCGGCACATATTTAACCCCCCGTGTTATCGCCTCGGTAAGAGGCGCCCCTAATTGCAAAAGAGGTGAAGCCCATGTCACCCCGCCACACCGACGGCACTGCTTTGATAGCACCCTTGCTCACTTCGCACACACTGATGCCCTAATTAACCTCTCTCGATTAGGGCAATTAGCTCCTTGACTTTACGCCTAATCCCTGAAAAGTGCACTCGAGCCGTGATTTCCCTCCGTCTGGAGCTTGACACGCTTCAGGAAAAGACCATTAGATGGCATATTTGTAGTCATACATAGAAGCTCTAGAAGCTTCTATGAACTTTCCATGAAAGTCCAACCCTGACAGATTGACAACAGTGTACATGCTACTTGGCAGCAAATGAAGCTTTATTTCATTCTTTCTTTTTTACAGTAGACTGGGTGTGTGTTATACAATATGACATGGCTGATGGCGTAATAGCGTAAATCTGTTTGACCATCAGATGACATTTTCATAGTCATATTCAATTTACAGTCATACTACCATGGCTATAGTGCGATCCTTTTTGGCACCATACGCTGGCGACTTCACTGCATGGCCAAGCCAACCCATAAGCTGAAACAATGTCCAGAGAAGCATAATAGGAGAAACACAAGCTCAATCGGTATCGTGAATGTGGTATTGTTAACTCTGTACTGCACAAATTTATTACATTTACGTAAAGATATTTCAAGTTCAAGTAATAAATATATATAAAAAATTCATGAGATGCCCCCCCATTTCCAGTTACATAGGAAAATAGTAGTTTCTAATTATGGCCTATCAAAAAGTAGAGATAAATGAAATGTACAATGGTGGAAAGTATCATATAATAAAAAATAACACAAAATGTATGAGATGTATGGCATTTTTAAAATGTCATGTCAAACTTAAAGCCCCCTTTTTCCAGTTACATTGGAAAATAGAAGTTTTGTATTATTGCTTTTCAAATAATTGGAGATAATTTAATTGTTGCCATATGGCAACAACATGCAGTAAGGTGTTAAAGAAATTAACGTACAGTCAGCAACGAGGAAAATTCCGTTTGGTCCAAAATGGTCGCTCACCTAATGTTTCAACATTTAAGGAACCATATTAGGAATTCTGGATGTGGTGTGAGGCAGATATTTACAGAAGAGAGACTTATATTACTTGTTATACCATAATTCTCAATTCTGATTGGTCAGAAGTACTGTTTTCTGACAGTATGTCCAGCTGTAACACAAATCACAGGTTTATATTAATTTGCTCGTTCTAATATAGTGACAACTTACACCGCCATGTAAATGCATTAATAATGTGTATAACTGTTTATTTAACATTTATGGAAGGATATTATTGGCTGATAGGAGTCGAACCCCATGTGGTCTTCTGCTGTTGTACCACTCATCCACCTCAAATTGCCACATTTTTGTGCATTCGGAGATGCTTTCCTGCTCACCATGGTTGTAAAGAGTGATTATTTGCGTAACTGTAGTCTTCTTGTCGGTTTGAAACCAGTCTGGTTATTCTTTTCTCACAGGATGTTTTTTGTTTTTCGCACCACTCCATGTAAACTGTGTGTCAAAGTGACCGAGATCACATTTTTTCCCTCCATTCTGACATTTGATGTGAACATTAACTAAAGCTTTTGACCTATAGCTGCATGATTTTATACACTGTGCTGCTGCCACATGATTTGGATAATTGCATAGTATTAGTATTCCGATTATCTCACATCCAGTATCACATCCAGTTTGAAAAAACATATTCTCACTCAAATGCACACTTTTTGCTAGTATGTCCAGACAGGAAACACATCTGTTTTTCATTGTACAGGCATAAAACATACAAGACTGGTAGTCTCATTGTTGGAACTGTAAATACAGCATAAAAAATACAGCACAACAGAATAAAAGCACATTTGTTTTAATCCAAAAGATCTGCTAGACTGAAAGAGAGGCCATGATTTACGACAAGGTGGCTTCTATATAAACCATATAAAGTAACAAAACAGAAGGTTAGGCTTAAAGCGAGAGGAAATTTATAGACTTTCCATTTCCTTCAAAATGTATTCGATCAGTCGAGACACATTTGGTGTAAGGAATAAAATGCTCATAACAAAACGTGTTGTGCTGTTGTCCATTTTCTTTTTAAGCCACTAAATTTTAAATTAATTTAATATTTACATTTTTTGGTTTTCTCTTTGCTTTAATTTTTCATTCTTATTTACTTATCTATTTTTCTTTTTCTTTTCCTAAATAATAAGTCCAAAAAAGAAACAAATATATATACAGTATGAAAATACTAATTAAATAATTAAATTAGAAATTAAGTTGATAATCAAAGGCACAATATAAAATATTATATTTATAATATATATTACCTCATAGTTAGATTTTTAGTATTTTGTTGTTGTTTCTTTTATTTTTGTTCTTTTATTTTTTTTTGTACTGTTACTTTTTATATTTCTTTTATTTTATTTATTTACAATTCAGGGTTTTTATTTTATTTTATTTTTTAATGTTTTGATTTTACTTTGATTTTTCCTTGATTTTTTTTATTCCTCTTATAGCAGAGCAGTTTGCCAAGAATTACAAGTACTATAAATTGACTTGTTATCCATTTATAGTTACGTTTAATGTTGTTGAATGGCCACGAAACAGGTTAGTTCCTGTTCTAACTCACATTATAGCAGCTATAAACAGTCTTAACAGCTTCACTTTCGTCTCTCTTTTGAAGTTAAGACAAAAAAAATTGGAGCTTGTCTTGTTACAGAGAAACCAGAAAGCGTAAACTCCTCTGGGAAACTCCTTAAGACTTTCCTGAATGCTGACACTGGAGACTCCTTCCATCAGCTGGTCCATATCAACAGTTATACGTTTTTTAAAATGTGCTCATGTGGACTGTCCTCTGTACAAGTCTCTGCAACTGAGCTGTTACTGTAGAAACAATAAGGTATTAGAACCAGCACATTAATATAAACTTTGTTGGGTTTTCTGACCAATCGAAATTCAGAATTCGACAATTCGCTGTTTTCTAAATGGTATTTATCAGTAAATTACGATTATATGGAAGCACTGCGGCTATAATTCTTGGCTTCTCCTTCATCCTGGGAGATCTTCTGGGAGAACAGAATGCTTAGTTTCGCAGGAATGGAGTTACAGACCGCAAATACGCGACCATATATTTGCAGGAAAATTTCCTGATGTCAACAAGCGTGTAAGGATTTCCCGTTGGCAGCTGGAGCGAGAGGTCTTCACGGGTGGGACGGAGAGGAAGTGGTTAGGTCCTCCGAGATCCAGCAGAATCTGTCAATTTACGATCTAGATCTGAGGACAATGAGGAGACGACACAGGGAGACAGGAAGAGACAGAGACAAAGAGAGAGAGGAATGAAATGAGCAGTGGAGAGGCCTGGTGCGAGTGTGAAGAGAGTGTGTGTGTGTGTGTGTGTCTGATTAATATTCATCAGGCGGAGAAGGCAGATGCGCCTGACATCTGTGTGATGTCAGCGTGTTGTCAACACATTGTTAGCACCGCAAACGTGCAAACAGATTAACGGGCCGCGCCGCCTTCACCAAGTGCGAAAAAAGCGATTGCGGTGGAAGAAGGGAAGACAGCTTGTTCCTTCACTTCTTCCTGCCGTGCTTCCGATGCTCGGCTGCTGCCGATGGTGTAAAGATGTTCCTCGTGCCAAGGCTCGGCTCTCGCTCTTGATTCTGCCTAATTAATCATTTCCAAGCAGGAACTGCATTTCAGGTGCGACCTGCTTTCGATTGACAGACGTACAAACTCCGCCTCCCAGTTCGCAGTGGTGCCTACAGTATTTGTTCCATACACCGCTACGTATGTGATCCTCCATTTTAGATTTTAATGACACTGAAGGCCAGCTGCAAATAAACACCACGCTGAAAAACTACATTTCTAAATATATACGATTACTTAGACAGTTAATTAACTAAATTGTAAATGGATTTGATAATTACTGCACACAATAGAATATTTTTCCAGGTGTATTTAAGGTACTTTTGTCCATATATTTTTTCATTTCTTTTCTTTTTGTTTTTAATCTATTTTATTTACTTGTCCAAAATATGTTAATGATGTAAATTGTAAATGTAGTACAGTTTTTTTCATTTATATCTGACTATATAAATTTTCTTGTTCTTTTATTTTGAATTTTTTGTACTCGTCCATTTTCTGTTTTTAACCCCTAATTGATGTTTTTTGTTTGTTTGTTTGTTTTTTTAAAAAAAGAAAAAAGAAAATTTGGACTAAATGGAGTAAATAGTTACTGAATTTGTATTATATTTATAGACAGTCCCTCCAGGATTTTGCGATTTTGCATTCACAGAAATGAAAGTGAAATAAAGAAAATTCTGCGATATTCTGTGGAGGTTGCAATTTTTCAAAATTATCACAGATTTTCCGCAGATTTGGGCCGAGACGTGTCATGTGACATCATCACAACACACATTTAGTCAAATCCCTGTTCAATTTGCATGCGTCAAACATGAGTACAGCTAAAAGGTCTCGGTCACCAATAAACATCACTGCAAAAGACCGTGCAAAACCATTTTGAGCAATCGCAATTTCTCCAATTCAAATAGTTTCCTGCAAAAAAACCCACAAAAACCCACAAAAAAAAAGGCGGCATTAAAATCAAAATTAATAAATATATAAATAATTAAAAGCATTTTTGTCCAGAACAGTCACTAAAAACCCTGTGAAATCCTGTACGGCCTGTATAATAAACATTCTATATATACATATATTTCATTAACTTTTAGGATTTAACATTTTTTAGATTTTACTTTTCCATTTTTATTTTTATTTTCCTTTCTTGAAAAAAAAAAAGTTGTACTTTGTCAAATTCTTTTCACTTTCTTGTTTTCCATTTCTTTCTTTCTGAAACATGATCACTCCATGTTAGCGAGGTGTTAGCGAGGTGATCCAAGTACTTATTTCTCAAAACGGTCAGGAAATCAATATGGTAATACAAATGTTAAATGTGAAATAGTTTACGTTAACACAACTATACTAGTGATGATGCTGGCTAATAAATACAATCACAATAATTGCATCTAATTGGGAAGAAATAATATTTTTCCTATCCACCTGGGGAACAGTTGTTAGCAATGGCGAGGAGGGCGTGGCCAAAGCTGAGCTGAAGAGAAACCAGGAAGTACCCATCATATACTAGGATGAAGTCTAACGAACTTTCCTGCACTTATTAACATTTGTAAAAATAAAATAAAAAAATAAAAAAATCTTGCTTTCAGAATAATTGCTTCAGTCATGAAACAGAGAGAAAATAGTTTACATTGAATCCGGTGTTACAGCTGAAGACCTGCTGTTACACCTGACGTAAAAACGTGCAAATGTCAGCTGATTTACAGGTGTGTTGTGATCCAGCTTCACTTTGCACTCGCTTTTATGCAAACGAGCCGTCAGCAAGCATACATGACAGATCGTGACATGTCAGGTGTTGAGCTTTATACAAGAACATCTTTACCTTGCGGTAGGATTTATATCCCATAGATTATCTACACAATCAAAGGAAAGAGTACAGGAACGGCTTTTGCCGCTCCAGAATCATTAATATTGTTTATAATGACTATCATTAGCTACATATTTCATGTATAATTACATGTGTGGCCTACGCGGAGCATGACCTTCCTGTTACAATGCAATTAACACTGATTGTCTGGGGAAAAGATGAAGAAAGAAGGAGATCAATAAAGGCCTGAGATGTTTAACTTATTGGACAAATGGAGGTTAAATTTGTTTTAAAAAAATGAACAAATGTATTTTAAAGTAGCAAAAAATAGCTCCTTGTCACAGAGAAGTTGCAGTGATCCTCAGGTCAGTATGTTTTGGGACAAATTCACCAAATTAGCAATACAATCATGTAACATCTTTTCTGCATTACTGAAATATATATATAATTATATATATATATATTTATTTATTTTTTTTTATTTTTTATTTTTTTTTGAGATATCATGATCTAGTTGTGGATGACAAGCTATGGTCTATTTTTGTTGTTTTCTTGTGAATGTCAGCAACAAGTCTTTAATTTTTTTTAATGCGTTTTTACTTGTGGGTTTTTGTTCAAGTAAAAATTTCATTTGCCAATAAATTGCTGTTCCTTATTTGATGCATGTGCATAGAATCAACAGAAAATGTAATAAAATCATTAATGATTGTGATTAACAATTAACAAGCAGCCACAATTTCATAACTGTGACAGGACTATTACAAAACAAACAAACAAAAGAATTGTACTGATAAATATAGTTTCCCTAGACAAATGTCACTTCTTCTTCTTCTCCTTCTTCTCCTTATTATTATTATTATTATTATTATTATTACACCTTGTGTATTATTAGACATTGTGTATCATTATTGTATATTATTACATAAGAATTGCACTTTGGTGCGTGCTTAATCCAAATGGTATCACGTTATGCTCATCATCGTCATTATTGTCTCTTGATGTCGAATCCGTTAACAAGAAGTCACTGTTTTGGAAAAATGATGGAGAAAGGATGAAGATGATACTGATAGAGTTCATGTGTTGGGCCGAGTGCTACCAAGGTGTGTCCGTATCTGCATGAGCAGACAATGCAGGACTCTATCTGGACACCCAGAAGACCATGTGTGGGTTCGGAGGACGCTGGCCAGATGAGCCTCCCTCTCATTCTTTCTCTCGTTCGTTCGTTCTTTCTTTCTTCCAACCCACGCTATAAAAACATGTGCATTCCTGCCGCTCCCTGATCTTGGCACGTAACCCTCTGTGTGTGTTTTGGGAAAAGCCTCTGTCCAAAAACGATTCATACTTCACAAACCACCAGCTCGTTTTTTTTGTTGTTTTTTTTGCCCTGCTGCAAGCCTTTTTATTCATAACATCGTGGGAATTGGTTAAAAAAGGGAGGAAAAGTGCACATGGGTTTTTTTTTTTTGCAGAGGGGATTTCAGCCAAACGATAGTCTCTAATGATAGACATATGATTCGAGAAAACATTTACATTTATTCCTATGGATGACACTTTGAATCATCGCATTTAATCATCCAGAGTGAGGGAGATTGCAAGCCATGCGCAGAGCAAAGCAGTGGAGGGTTAAGGGTCTTGCTCAAGAGCCCAATTGCAGCTCTATGGTAGTGCTGGGATTTGATCTCACTAGAGAACCTTAAGAATAACACTTCTCTGAATTATGGCTGACATAAATGGATGTGCACACTCTTTAGGGTGGTTTGTTATAGGCGTGTATAATGTTTTATCTTTCTACATGGCCAGGAATCATGTGACCAGTAAATTGATTCAAACACGAAAGACCCAAACATGGTCCTGTTTTCAATTAGCTGATATTTGAGTATATTTCATCAAAATGTTTTGATAAAGCATCGTTTTCAGGCATGGCAGTACTTTGGTGTCTGCTATCCACCATTTACAAATGATTAACATAAATAAAAAGACATTTTACAGTTACCAAGAGGCCCTTGTGAATGTAAACTGAGTTTAAAATCCATTCTAAAATGTAAAAAATTATGAATACATCTCACTTCAACGATATCTTGAAAGACAATAGATACTTTAAATCAAATAACTGTTCAATACAATATAATTTGGAGCTGTCTCAATGTGATGCAGTGTGATTTATATTGTTCATGCCATGCCTCCTTTACTTAGATATACAAGCACAGAGGCCACTCCCCCTTCTCTGGGTCTGAGGCAATGAAGCCATGCCTCCTTCATTTAAAACTGAAGTCATGTAAATTTCTGGAAATATTGTACATTTCCAAATCTTCATACTGTATACTTGTTGGGACATTGTTAAGCAGCTTAATGTTTTTCATATTCACTAGGACTGACAGGCATAGAGGCCACGGCTCCTTCACTGGGACTGACAGGCATAGTGGCCACACCTCCTTCACTGGAACTGAGAAGCATAGAGGCCACACCTCCTTCACTGAGACTGACAGGCATAGAAGTCATGCCTCCTTCACTTGTACTGACAAGAACAGAGGTCACACCACTT
The DNA here is from genome assembly GCF_023375685.1 of Ictalurus furcatus. Lineage (NCBI taxonomy): Eukaryota > Metazoa > Chordata > Actinopteri > Siluriformes > Ictaluridae > Ictalurus > Ictalurus furcatus. The sequence goes on along the minus strand of NC_071256.1, from coordinate 17,807,263 downwards.
TGAATGGGACTAAAAGCTACAGAGACCATGCCCTTCTTCCCAGAAATGAGGCCCAGAGGCCATACCTCTTTGACTGAGACTGGGTCACAGAGGCTACATCCTCCTCCCAATTAATTTAGAGATGCCACGCCTCCTTCACTGTCTGACAGGCACAGAGGCCACATCGTTCCCAATGTAGTAAACGCAGAGGCCACAACGCCTTGACTGGAACTGAGGCACAGAGGGCAAACCTGTGTCACTGAGAATTACAGGCACAGAAGCCACACCTCAGTGAATAGGACTGAGGCACAGAAGCCACACCCTCCCTTGGAATAAGGCACAGGGGCCACTACTCCTTGAATGGGACTGACAGAATCAGAGGCCTCCATTTCTTTTGCTATGACTGACAAAGAGACCACACCTTCTTCACTGGGACTGACAGGAACAGAGGCAATGACTCTATAACAAAAGTTCACAGATGGTACACCTTTTCTGGAACTGACAGGAACAAAGGTCCCATCCTCCTTCCTAGAGATGCGGCACAGGGGCCACACCTTGTTTACAAGGAATCAATTTCACAGATGCCACACCTCCTTCACTGGGACTGAGGTCTAGAGTCCACACCCTCCTCGTAGGAATGAGGGAGGACAGAGCTTTACATATGCCATGTCTGCTTCACTGGAACTGACAGGAACAAAGGCCATACTCACCTACTGCAGAATGAGGCACTGACGCCAAACCTCCTTTACTGAAAGTGAATGGCACAGAGACCACATCTTCAGTGGAACTGACAGGCACAGAGACCACCTCCTACACTAAGACTAACAGGCATAGAGGCCATACCTTCTTAACTAGAACTGACTTGTACAGAGGCCCTACCCGCAACTCTAGAACAAAGTTATGAACTGTCACCCAAATTTAACAATTCAAACCTTTATATATAGAATTACTGTTTTAAAAGTTTGTAACTTTTAGATTGTGTCTTTATGCTAATCCTGCTAACCAGTAGTCCGGATCCGAATACACATGCACATTAACGGTGCAATTGTAAGCGAGTGAACAGGCAAACATCCCTGCAGGCATGCACATGACATCACCAAAGCACTTATTTACTTATTACGCTGTACACTTATTAGTTATTACATCGAACCTGAGCACCTGATATGCAAACAAACACACTGCGTACATAACAACCGCGTTAATGAGTTTCCCGCCAGCACGCCGTGCTCTCTACACACCATGCACATAATGTGCTTCAAAAGAATACAATTATGCATGTGATAGTGAAGCCTGACTCTTATTTGTCCTACCTCTCTCCATCTTAATCACCTGGCTGATGAGGGTTCTCTCATTATTAGCACTGTGCCGTGTTTGTATTTTCAGCACACACTCCTCGCAGGAGAATATTTTTTCCAGCAGAAGTCCCTCAGGGTGATTGTGAGGCCGAACTTTGGGTTCTGCATGACAAGCAGAAATAAATAAGTAGCCTTTTAAATTAGTAAATAAGTCATAAGTGCTTTAGTGATGTCATAGGAGCCAACTGGCCAGATTAGGCCTTATTTTTATATCTATATTTATATAAAACTATTTCCCCTTTACCCCAAATGTACTTGATCAGCCAAGACGTGTTTGGCCAAGACATTTGCCTCTAGTTTTGCACTGGAGCTATGATTCAACAATGGTATCTTTGTGTTCATCAATAAGTTTCATAATCATATTTGTTTTCAAATAAACTTTTTTCCACAATGGGATTTAGAGTCCATATTTACAAATTTAAATTTAAAATGCAAATATATTGTACTGTATGTCCAAGTGGCTTTCAGTACAACTTCGCTTTCAAACTTTGTGTGGCCTAGGAGGAAGCATGAACCAAACCCTGCTAAGTAAAAATGAGATTCTGGTTGTCCAAGATGACCACCAAAGTAAGTCACATCTGCACATCAGTTATTCCATGAGAAAAGAGAAAACAGCAGGCCAAAACTAAAGTTTTGGTTCCCATCATTTGTCTTGGGTATGAATATTCATAAACAAGAACTGAATGATTGTGCTAAGCAGTTATGGCAGATTTCAAGCCTTCATGTCTACATTTCTCCTGATCTTACTGTATAATCAAAACCCAGAGCTCTCCTAAAACCACTTTAAAATGTGCACCTTGACAATGTGGTGTGTTCATGCACTAAAAAAATTAGCGATGGAGTGGAAATTGTTCCATTTTAATTGTAAAAAGAGTGTAAGGGACATTTCGGGCCCAATTTGCATGGCGTGAATATGCAGCGAGGAAAAGAGGAAGTGATCTCACTAAGTGATTTCAACGCTGTCAAATTAATCTAAGCGCTAGTTTTTCGTTTAGTTAGCATCAAAACAGCATCGACTTTAACGTTCCATATGGGGGTCTGACACCAGTACGGTTGGAGACAGATGTTTCCCTGCCGTCGTGTCATTATCGATGCAAATTTATTCATTAAACAATTTAATTGTGCTGATGATTGACGGCCGACCAGCGTTATTACAGGGGAAACATTACTAATAATACGTTAGTCTTATTAACTCAGTGTGCAAGCAATATGTGGAGCTGTGTTTATATAGATTAACCTCTGCTAATGTAGCACTACAGGCCCGCAGAGCACACGAGTGGGCGCTTTCATCCAACAAAGCACTTTTATTACTTTACAGGCTTTAGAAAGACGATGTTAAATGATTACGAGTCCCCTTCGAGACTCGACCCCTGACTGATCCAACAAGGCAGTATAGGACTGGATTATTCTTCAGAAAATAAAATCCCTTACAAAGAAATGTGAACAAAGAAGGTGGTGGATGTTCAATGAACCACTTTTTATAGCTCATTTGATCTGTGTGTTGAGGTTGTGATGTTGAATAACAGATACTTGATAAAATGATAACCAAGATCGTGTTCACATTTACAGTGTTTAGTCTGTTTGAATGGAACCCTGGTGTGATCTCCATCTCAGTGTAGTTCTTTAGGCAGGTGAGGTGGTGGGGAAACAAAACGACTGGTCTGAGAGCATCTAAACGAGGTGGTCTTGTTGCGCTTCCAAAAGAATTCTAGCTCAGTCAGAAAGCGATTCGACTCTGAATCGACTCACCTGCAGGAAGTGACTCAAACATGCCATGTGTTGTGGGTTGCAGCATTATTTTTGTAGCTGATAAACTGATCAGCAAGATACAAAACTGAGCTGTAGTGTGGCAAAAACATCAAGTATTCTGGAAATTTGGATCAAACAGAAAGAGAAAGTAACTAAAGGCAACTGAAATTAGCATTGGACGAATGTTTGTGAAAAGGTCACTTAACTGTTTTAGAAAGAGTCACTTATGCGCACTTACTGTCATCTGAAGCCTTCCCAGTGGTCCAAAATATCTAATGTAGCTCATTACAGACTTCAAAATTCACTACATAGATTTGATACAAATACCTTTACACAGCTTTACAGACAAGTTGTTTAGCAATCCGATACTATTTTTGATTTTGCTTGTTTTTCTGTTTTCTTGCTGTACTTTAATTACTCATAAATAGCTTGGGGATTAGCATAATTCAGTTAACATTAAGAATAGTTACGGTTAGCATCATGAATGAGTAGCTTTCAACTTCATTCATATGAAATCTAATTAAACTGCACTTATTATTTAGAATTCCTATGGATTTGGTGTGAGATTGGATTTAATATTAAAATGACCTGAATGATTTAAAAAAAAAAAAAAACCCTAAAACCCTGCACTCTTAAGAGTTCTCCAGTTGCAGAAACCCTTAAAGTTTCTAGGTAGAATCATATACCGGTGTTCCAAGGTTTCCAAGAACCCTAACTGATCTAACAAACCATTAAAGAACCATCAAACAACCCTTTTTTCATGTTATAGTGTGTCAGGAATGACATGTCTCGCTTTGTTGTTCCTGCCTTTTTGACCCTTTCAGCTTTGGGGCCTCCTGCTCGAGGATGTTGTTTTAGCCTCTTTAGCACTCCAGTGCTGTTTGCCTTCACCACCCTCTGAGTGAGAAATGGTCCTGGACAGGAAATGGAGAGCGTGTCATACAGGAAGTGCAGGTTTCTGACTCCTGGTCATAATAATAGTGACCTGATTCTCTCATCTCCCTCTCTTTCCCTGACTTGCACTAGATCACTACAAGAAACAGATTGTATATAGAGTATTCTCTGTATAGCCTTTGTTCTTTTCATGTACAGGATTCGACTAGCCCTTTTAGGAGTGATTAGCTTGTTTGGTGTGTTGCTACAATGATATTTCATGTAAACATTTCTGTCAGAAATGTGCAATAAGCTCAGACCCTCTCTGTTCTAGCTAGAACAGTTAGCATAAAGTTTTACACAGCAAGAGTAGTTAGCATCAAGGGGACAGGGGACAATAATTTTGAAAGTAACACTGAATTACATGAATTGATAATATGGTTAGCATGGAAAACATTTCTTTAAAATAGTGGCTAATGGTGAATACTTGTGAACAAGAACTGATTAGCATGGATTAAGCTAGCTTTTCATTATTATTAGGAATGTTATCATCAGTCTTTTCCAGGTAGAGTATTTCTTTAAGATTGCCATATATATAGCCTGATGCCTTTTCCACATTTTGCAATACACTTCCTGTAACTCGTCTCTCCCATCTTACGACCTAGCTGACAGCTCTTGATCCTCTAAATATGTTCATGTGCAGTTTATTGCGCCCTGGGAGTTTGGAGGAACACGGTAATATATCAGTTACCTTGGCCGTCTCCCTGAGCAAACATGGACAAGATAAGTTTTGATGCTCCACGGTATATTAGATAGCTTTGAGTGGTGGCCATGTTTGCCTCCGAAGACGAGCCGGGTTGTCCTGCTGATCTCCACCGGGTAGCTAATGTTTCTAAGGTTTTGCTCGGCCCAGAGGAGTGCAAGAGCGATGAGTCCTTCCATCACTTCCCTCTGAAATATGGAACCGCTTCACCGCTGCATACCAGCAATAAAATCTTTATTTCATATCCAGATGGCGGCTATCCTGTGGTACTTTATGGCTTGAGATGGTAGCGAGTAGCACGTTGCGGGATTGGAATGAGGATGAGGAACTTGTACATGAAGAGGGTGCTACACAAAGTGCATCGGAGCCAGGTTACATTTACATTTTATGGCATTTGGCAGAGAGCCCTTATCCAGAGCGACTTACATTTAACTCACTTATACAACAGAGCAATTGCAGGTTAAGGGCCTTGCTCAAGGGCCCAACAGTGGTAGCTTGGCAGTGCTGGGGATTGAACTCCTGACCTTCTGATCAGTAACCCAGAGCCATTAACCACTGAGCCACCACTGCCCAAGGTTAGAGGTGGTGCATGCCTGCATGAGTCGGTGTTTGTGGTTTTCCTTAAAAATTGCAAATATTTCAATCAAACACCTGTAAATGATGTTGTCTAATTGTTAGAATTAGCATATTATTAACAGAGCAGATTATTACAGTGAAAGAGGTGTGGCCATTGTATGTGCCAGTCTCAGAGAAGGAGGTGTGTACTCTTTGTTTGTCAGTCTTAGCAAAGGAGGCATGGCCTCTTTGTCAGTCACATTGAAGGAGGCATGGCCTCTTTGTATGTCAGCTTCTGTGAAAGAGGTATGGCCTTACTAATTTGCCAGCCTCAGTGAAGGTGTGGCTTATTTGTTTGCTAGTCTCAGTGAAGGGGGTGTGGCCTATTTGTTTGTCAGTCTCAGTGAAGGAGATATGGCCTATTTGTTTTTCAGTCTCAGTGAAGATGGTGTGGCCTATTTGTTTGTCAGTCTCAGTGAAGGAGGTGTGGCCTCATTGTCTGTCAGTCTCAGTGAAGGAGGTGTGGCCTATTTGTTTGTCAGTCTCAGTGAAGGAGTTGTGGCCTATTTGTCAGTCTCACTGAAGGTGTGGCTTCTTTGTTTGCCTTTCTCAGGGAACAAGGTGTGACCTCTTTTTCAGTCTCAGTAAAGGGGGTGTGGTGTGGCTTTTTTATTTGTATTTCTCAAGGAAGGAGGTGTGGCCTCATTGTTTGTCAGTCTCCCAGTGAAGGAGGAGTGGCCTATTTGTCAGGTTCCTTGAATGAGGTGTGGCCTCTTTGTCAGTCATAATAGAGGAGGTGTGGCCACTGTATATGTCAGTCTCTGTAAAGGAGGTGTGGACTCTGTGTCTATGAGTCAGGGAAGGATTAATGGCTTCCTTGTCAGTCTCAGTGAAAGTGAGGTGTGGCCTCATTGTTTGTCAGTCTCAGTGAAGGAGGTGTGGCCTCTGTGTGTGTCAGTCTCAGTGAAGGAGGTGTGGCCTCAGCATATGCCAGCCTCTATGAAGAAGGCGTGGCTTCTTTGTTTGTCAATGTCAGTGACAGAGGTGTGGCCTCTTTGTCAGTCTCAGTGAAGAAGGTGTGGTCTCTCTGTCAGTCTCAATGAAGAAGGTGTGGGCTTTGTTTGTCAGTCTTAATGAAGGAGGCATGGCCTGTCAGTGTCAGTGAAGGAAGCATAGCCTCTGTGCCTGTCAGTGTCAGTGAAGAAAGCGTGGCCTCTGTGCCTGTCAGTGTCAGTGAAGGAAGCGTGGCCTCTGTGCCTGTCAGTGTCAGTGAAGGAAGCGTGGCCTCTGTGCCTGTCAGTGTCAGTGAAGGAAGCATAGCCTCTGTGCCTGTCAGTGTCAGTGAAGAAAGCGTGGCCTCTGTGCCTACCAGTGTTAGTGAAGGAAGCGTGGCCTCTGTGCCTGTCAGTGTCAGTGAAGGAAGCGTGGCCTCTGTGCCTGTCAGTGTCAGTGAAGGAATCATGGCCTCTGTGACTGTCAGTGAAGGAAGCGTGGCCTCTGTGCCTGTCAGTGTCAGTGAAGGAAGCATAGCCTCTGTGCCTGTCAGTGTCAGTGAAGGAAGCGTGGCCTCTGTGCCTGTCAGTGTCAGTGAAGGAAGCGTGGCCTCTGTGCCTGTCAGTGTCAGTGAAGGAAGCGTGGCCTCTGTGCCTGTCAGTGTCAGTGAAGGAAGCGTGGCCTCTGTGCCTGTCAGTGTCACTGAAGGAAGCGTGGCCTCTGTGCTTGTCAGTGTCATTGAAGGAAGCGTGGCCTCTGTGCCTGTCAGTGTCAGTGAAGAAAGCATGGCCTCTGTGACTGTCAGTGAAGGAAGCGTGGCCTCTGTGCCTGTCAGTGTCAGTGAAGGAAGCGTGGCCTCTGTGCCTGTCAGTGTCAGTGAAGGAAGCGTGGCCTCTGTTTTTGTCATGCTCTCTGAAGGAGGTGTGGCTTCTATGCATGTCAAAATCTGCGAAGGGGGCGTGGCCTGTTTGGGTCAAACCAGTTAAGCCTGAAACAACCAGTGAAACTGTAATAACTGATAGTAAGCTAAAAAAAAAAAAGGGGGGGCAGCTAAAGAAAGAAACAGTAGACACTTGTAGAAATACAAAAACAATATCGGAAGTATTACATCATAATGCGTTGGTACAGAATCTTAAATATTGATTACTTCGGGTGTGAATCTCTGGTGTGAATTTTTTCCACACATGCTGCTGTAATCGTGTTTTTCTTGCGTGTTCATGCCGGTGGGTTTGTGTTTGATCAGTTACACGAGTCCTGCTCCCTTTGTCCCAAATCTTACTCTCTCTCTCTCTCTCTCTCTCTCTCTCTCTCTCTCTCTCTCTCTCACACACACACACACACACGCATTGCTTCCTTCGGGCTGTTTGGACCGACGCTTTTCTTTCAGTTGGTCTGCGTCTATTTGTCTCTCTCTCTCACCCCCCAAAGCTGTTTTATTAATAAGTGCACCCTTCATAAACAATACAGTTTCTGACACATATTGTGCTCGGCTATTTCATCACGGCGAGATTTCATCAGCATCTCTTGATTGCGTGTTTGCTGTGCAACACACTTGTCAGTTTTGTAGCCAGGAGGGGGGTTTCTTCTTTCTCGTACTGCTGCAAACAAGAAAAATGTTCTTGTTCTCAGCGAAGGTTTCAGAAAAAGAGCGAGTGTATAGCTGAGCACAGGTGAGCCAGCGTTAGTGCCAGCTACTACGTGATTGATTCATTTAGGAAAGTGTGTGAAATCCAGTCGTAATGAACGTGAATGAGGTGGATTAGACTCACTGGTCACTTTATTAGGAACATCTGTACACCTGCTGATTAAAACAATGATCTAATCGAATCTTTTTTCCCCAGTCAGTTCCAAAACCCCTCCTCAAGGTTCTGCGTGTTGCAGATGCTTTTCTGCTCGGCACGGATGTAAATATGTAAATATAACGGATGGTTATACGATGGCGTTACCATAGCCCTCCTGTCAGTTCCACTCAGTCTGGCCGTTCTTTTCAGATTTTCAGGTAACAACTGTTCTGTTTGGGGCACACGTAATGGTTAGCACGTTCGCCTCACACTGCCAGGGTCGGGGGTTCGATGTGCGGAGCTTGCATGTTCTCCCCGGGCTGCGGGGGTTTCCTCCGGGTACTCCGGTTTCCTCCCCCAGTCCAAATACATGCATGGTAGGTTGATTGGCATGTCTAAAGTGTCCATAGAGTATGAATGGGTGTGTGAGTGTGTGTGATTGTGCCCTGCCATGGATTGGCACCCTGTCCAGGGTGTACCCCACCTTGTGCCCGATGCTCCCTGGGATAGGCTCCAGGTTCCCCCGTGACCCTGAAAAGGATAAGTGGTATAGAAGATGGATGGATGGAACTGTTCTGTTTGGTATTCAGAGGAAACACGGCATGCTAATATCCATACTGAGAGAGCAACAGAGAGAAAGAGAGTGAAAGAAGAAGTGCGGCGTCTTAACGAAGTGCCCGATGTCTCTCATGTCCCTGTCTTAATTGCCGCAGGAAGCAGGTTGAGAGGATTTGTCACATGTCTGTGCGACTGCTGCAAGAGCTGATCACACAAAAGCATGCCTGTCGCTCGAGCCCTTTTATTCTGTCGTTTCAGAGAAGAAGAAAGCTGAGTTTGTTTCTTTCCTTTTCTGGTAGCATCCATTAAACATATGCTTAACCCAGCGCACGAGTTAGGGATGTAGCTACAGTAAACATGTTAATCAAATACAAATACCAATATGAGATACACCAGCTATTGGTTAATTTGTTTGTTTGTTGTCAGCTATAAACAACAGTTCGCTGATTGTAAGAAATACTTTGTTGTTTTTAAACACTTCCCACTTCAATTCAAATTTCTAGCTTCATTTTTTGCCTTTTCAGTCCAGATACCCTGATGAACAGAACTGTGGTGTTAATTACTATGCTAATTAAATTCAGTTATGCTTACACCTGTGAGCTTAGTGCAACAGGCTAATAAACAGAGTTCGAATGCTAGCACCAGCTATAACACCATGGCCCGCTGTGTGTTATTCCTTTCATACAGTAATCATCCTGAATGAGCAACTGGTGGCGTCCTACTTTCACGTTTATGTCATGTCTCCGAGTGAGGAAGAGCGCTAGCATGCTAGCATACAGTATCACTAGCTGATATCCGCAGTCCTATACATCTGGTCCATCGTCTCCGGTTCCCACAGCTCGATCAAAACATTACTGCAGTCACTTCAGGGTGTATTACTACCTGTTCGTGTGTTTACTACCTGTATTTACTGCTCCGGCTTTTCAGCCGTCACACGGCGAACGGAAAGTTCAACATTCCCACTCTGTGATACTCAGGAATCCTCTCCACAGGACTCCCAGCATAATAAATCAGAATTATGGAATAATAACTCGCCTGGGCTTTTTGTCTTGATTCTTTGTCTTCCTAAAAAAAAAAAAAGGCTTTTCTGAAAATAATGGCACATCCCAGGCAAAAACAGGAACATCCTCATGGAAATCTGATTCGGATTTCCATCCCAGGTTCCCAGAACACCTGTTTTAGGGCCCTTCTGAATGTTGGCACTGGAGGTAGCTGCAGTTCTCTGGGAGCGTTTCTGTTTTTCTCGTCCAGCTTTCCAGGACGGTTTTATTCTTCACTCAAAGACAGTAGATGATGATGGCGGTGGATTTTAGGTTATTACAAAAAATGGCATTTTATTTGAGGAAATTTATTTGATTTTAATTTCATGCACATATGATCGCACAAGATTAGAATGCGGATAAAAAAATATATATATATTTAACCATTTAGTAAAATATTATTATTATACTTCACGAGCTACGACCTGTAATGATTCATTCATGTTGTGATTGTACTACATTTGTCCAAGTCAAGAAATAAAATTGAAGAAATAGTTTGTTTGTTTGTTTGCTTTTTCCAATACAGAACCTAGAATATTTTCAAATCTATACATGTAAGAAAATGTTGAATTTTTGTATTTGAAAAAAAAATTGTGATTTTTTTTTTTACACAAATATTATTTAATTTACTTTTTTTTTTCTGTTTTATTTCACGTTATATATTTCACATCATGTTTAAAATGCTAAATTTGAAAAAGCATATTTTACAGCTCCATTAGTCATTTTAAAGCCTTAAAAATGAAAAGAATAGTTTCATACAGCTTAATAAATAAAGCGGAAGAAAAAAAAAATGTAAACAGGCAATGAATTTGTTAAGATTTTTGTTCTCATGTCCTGATGTATTGTATTGGAGAAACAGTTCAGTTCACCAACTTTTTCATGAAACTCTTGTGAGGTGAAAAGAATAAAAAATAAAAATACAATACTCAATGTTGTTGCTGGCTTTAAACGTGTCCACAATAAGATAAGAAAGAAAGGGAGTACAAACTTTACAAACTTTTAGATAAATTTGAACTCTGTCGTATCACGGATTTTCAGCACACGTGTCCATGCAGCTACTTGACTAATAAAGTTGCCCTGCTGTGGGTGTGCTGAAAAATTCCTCAACTTTCCGAGGCTGCGGGTTAATTGCGGATGAACGGCGTCCAGCGAATGCCGCTCCCTTCCCATAATGCCCAGGGACACACTACGAACTCCCGCCAACGAAGGCCCGAGCATTAGCACCGCTAATGACCCTGGAACCCTTCCATCTGGCCTTGGACAGGGAGAGATTCTCGCATTTTATGATTTTTTCCCCTCTATCTACACTCCTTTTTGCTGATTTTTGTTCCAGCGTCGCCTCTGAAGTAGGCAACGGAGAAATGCAAAGCCCACGCTTCATCATTTCCTCTTTTTTTATATACTGATGAGGCAAAACCCAGAATCGACTGGGGAAAAGCATGGAATTAATGTACGAGTGAAGACCTGTGTTGCTCTTTTTAAAACAGGAAGTTGAAAAAAACCCATCCCCTTCAATTAGGATAGGACATTGGATCAAAGTGGGAAATGAGGGGGAAGCAGTCACAAACCCGAGTGTGTGTGTGTGTGTGTGTGTGTGTGTGTGTGTGGGAATGTAAGTCGGCGTGTGAAAAACAAATGCTGAGACTTGCAGCGATTAGCGTGGGCTTACAATGAGTCAAAACAACTAGGCAGGCCACCTAATCAAAAACAGTGTGCCCCACCTCTGGGTGTGTGTGTGTGTGTGTGTGTGTGTGTGTGTGTGTGATGGGTCAGGCCTGTTAGGATTACAGTTTTAAACAAGAGGGTTGATTCACTAAACATCCTGTCTTGTGAGTGTGGGATTTGATCCTCTTCTGATTCCAAACTGTGATTATGCACTGTTTATAACTGCTTATAACCTCTCATAGCATTTACTACTTATAGCCTGTCATAGCTCTTCATAGCTCCTACTGTTTATATCCTTTCATAACACTTACTGCTTACAGCCCTTCATTGCTTTTCATAGCTCCTACAGCTTATATTCTCTCATAGCGCTTCATAGCTCCGACTGCTTATATCCTCTCATCACTCTTCATAGCTCCGACTGCTTATATCCTCTCATCACTCTTCATAGCTCCTACTGCTTATATCCTCTCTTAGCGCTTCATAGCTCCTACTGCTTATATCCTCTCATAGCGCTTCATAGCTCCTACTGCTTATATCCTCTCATCACTTTTCATAGCTCCTACTGCTAATATCCTCTCATCACTCTTCATAGCTCCTACTGCTTATATCCTCTCATAGCGTTTCATAGCTTCTACTGCTTATATCTTCTCATCACTCTTCATAGCTTCTACTGCTTATATCCTCTTATAGCGCTTCATAGCTTCTACTGCTTATATCCTCGTGTCACTCTTCATAACTCCTACAGCTTATATCCTCTCATAGCGCTTCATAGCTTCTACTGCTTATATCCTTTCATAGCGCTTCATAGCTCCTACTGCATATATTCTCTCATCACTCTTCATAGCTCCTACTGCTTATATCCTCTCATCACTCTTCATAACTCCTACTGCTTATATCCTCTCATAGCGCTTCATAGCTTCTACTGCTTATATCCTCGGGTCACTCTTTATAGCTCCTACTGCTTATATCCTCTCATAGTGCTTCATAGCTCCTACTGCTTATATCCTCTCATAGCGCTTCATAGCTTCTATTGCTTATATCTTCTCATCACTCTTCATAGCTTCTACTGCTTATATCCTCTTATAGCGCTTCATAGCTCCTACTGCTTATATCCTCTCATCACTCTTCATAGCTCCTACTGCTTATATTCTCTCATAGCGCTTCATAGCTCCTACTGCTTATATTCTCTCATCACTCTTCATAGCTCCTACTGCTTATATCCTCTTATAGCGCTTCATAGCTTCTACTGCTTATATCCTTGTGTCACTCTTCATAACTCCTACAGCTTATATCCTCTCAGAGCGCTTCATAGCTTCTACTGCTTATATCCTCGGATCACTCTTCATAGCTCCTACTGCTTATATCCTCTCATCACTCTTCATAACTCCTACAGCTCATATCCTCTCATAGCGCTTCATAGCTTCTACTGCTTATATCCTCGTGTCACTCTTCATAACTCATACAGTTTATATCCTCTCATAGCGCTTCATAGCTTCTACTGCTTATATCTTCTCATAGCGCTTCATAGCTTCTATTGCTTATATCTTCTCATCACTCTTCATAGCTTCTACTGCTTATATCCTCTTATAGCGCTTCATAGCTCCTACTGCTTATATCCTCTAATCACTCTTCATAGCTCCTACTGCTTATATCCTCTCATCACTCTTCATAGCTCCTACTGCTTATATTCTCTCATAGTGCTTCATAGCTCCTACTACTTATATTCTCTCATAGCGCTTCATAGCTCCTACTGCTTAAATCCTCTCATAGCGCTTCATAGCTCCTACTGCTTATATCCTCTCATAGCGCTTCATAGGTCCTACTGCTTATATCCTCTCATAGCGCTTCATAGCTCCTACTGCTTATATCCTCTCATAGCGCTTCATAGCTCCTACTGCTTATATCCTCTCATCACTCTTCATAGCTCCTACTGCTTATATCCTCTTATAGCGCTTCATAGCTCCTACTGCTTATATCCTCTCATCACTCTTCATAGCTCCTACTGCTTTTATTCTCTCATCACTCTTCATAGCTCCTACTGCTTATATCCTCTCATAGCGCTTCATAGCTCCTACTGCTTATATCCTCTCATCACTCTTCATAACTCCTACAGCTTATATCCTCTCATAGCGCTTCATAGCTCCTACTGCTTATATCCTCTCATAGCGCTTCATAGCTCCTACTGCTTATATCCTGTTATAGCGCTTCATAGCTCCTACTGCTTATATCCTCTCATCACTCTTCATAGCTTCTACTGCTTATATCCTCTTATAGCGCTTCATAGCTCCTACTGCTTATATCCTGTCATCACTCTTCATAGCTCCTACTGCTTATATCCTCTCATCACTCTTCATAGCTTCTACTGCTTATATCCTCTTATAGCGCTTCATAGCTCCTACTGCTTATATCCTGTCATCACTCTTCATAGCTTCTACTGCTTATATCCTCTTATAGCGTTTCATAGCTCCTACTGCTTATATTCTCTCATAGCGCTTCATAGCTCCTACTGCTTATATTCTCTCATAGCGTTTCATAGCTCCTACTGCTTATATTCTCTCATAGCGCTTCATAGCTCCTACTGCTTATATTCTCTCATAGCGCTTCATAGCTCCTACTGCTTATATTCTCTCATAGCGTTTCATAGCTCCTACTGCTTATATTCTCTCATAGCGCTTCATAGCTCCTACTGCTTATATTCTCTCATAGCGCTTCATAGCTCCTACTGCTTATATCCTCTTATAGCACTTCATAGCTCCTACTGCTTATATCCTCTCATAGCACTTCACAGCTCCTACTGCTTATATCCTCTCATAGCTCTTCATAGCTCTTACTGCTTATATCCTCTCATAGCTCTTCATAGCTCCTACTGCTTATATCCTCTCATAGCTCTTTTTATAGCTCCTACTACTTTCATAGGTCTTACTGCTTATAACAATTCCTAGGTTTTATTATTTGGCTTTATATGTATTATTATCATTGTACTTATAACTTGTCCTAGTTCATACTGCTTATGACCCTTCTTAGCTCTTATTGCTTATAATCAAGCAAAGCTCTTACTGTTTATAAACATTCATAGCATTTACTACTCTTATGTAATGCAGCCACCATGTTGAGCATTAGACACTGCCCAATTCACATTTTAAACAATGTTTTGTCTATAATCAGAGTAGTGTTATGAAGTGTTATAACGTGATAACAAATATTCACATATACAGGAAATAATAATCAACTGAAGAACTTCCACAGATTTACAACAGATTTACAGTCTCCACAGATTTACAACCTAAGGTTCCAAAGATTAATAGAACAATTAAATATACTCAAATTTTACAAAAAGAAATAGGAAACAGTGAGTGAAGCTCTCATCCATCCAACACCTCATCCGAACTCCCGGGTGGAGAAGATTAAAGAGAGAAGTAAACAGAATGCTTGGCTGCTCTGGCTCTCTCTCTCTCTCTCTCTCTCTCTCTCTCTCTCTCCCTCTCTCTCTCTCTCTCTCTCTCTCTATCTCCAGGACATGCACTATTACACCGACACCTGTGCATAACATGTGGAACTTAATGTCTTTCCATTTGCCATTTGTTTCCTCTTAAACAAGGCAGCAGCGCTCGGGGAACAGCATCTGTGCTTCACACTCAGCCGAGCAGTCACTACCTCAAACGTAACGCTGGTGTGGCGACCATGTCGGAGCCAGTGCAGTAACCAGCGCTCAAGCTCGAACCCTGGACCCTGGAGATGTGAGACACCAACATCAGCCACTGCACCGCCATGAAAATGATCATTAATTTATTGTTTCAACATTTCTGTAAAAAAAAAATTGAGAATGCCAGACTGACACCAAAAGTCACACCTCCTTCACTAAGACTGACACACAGACACCAGTGGCCACACCTCCTTCACTAAGACTGACACACAGACACCAAAGGCCACACCTCCTTCACTAAGACTGACACACCGACACCAAAGGCCACACCTCCTTCTCTGAGACTGATGCATAGAGACTCCAGTAGCCACACCTCCTTCTCTAAGACTGACACACTGACACCAGAAGCCACGCCTCCTTCACAAATACTGACACACAGACACCAGAGGCCACACCTCCTTCTCTAAGACTGATACACTGACACCAGAAGCCACGCCTCCTTCACGAATACTGACACACAGACACCAGAGGCCACACCTCCTTCACTGGAACTGACCACGCCTTATTGTTTTAATAAGTGATGTAAATACATTTTTGGAATAAATGATCACATAATGAGGGTGTCTACTTTCTTCCTTTCTTTCTTTCCATCTTTTACATGCCTCAATTAATTTCTCTTTCTTCCTCTCTCTCTTTCCTTGTTTTCTCTTTCCACCTCTCTCTCCTTTCTCCCTTGTTCTGCTTCTCCTCTTTTTTCTCTCTTTTTTGTTGTGTCCTCTTTCTCTCTCTTCCTTCTCTCTACCCATCACTCTTGACAACTTCTCTCTCTCTCTATCATATATTTCCATCTTTCTTATTCCCTCTTTCTTGCTATTTCTCATGTTCTATCTTTCTCTTCTTTTTTTTTTTACCATAACAAGTGATATAATTAGTAGTTAGGACAAATTTCAAAATTGCTGTATATTCACTATAAATACTCACTACATAGGGTAAAACACAGCAGCTGTGTGGACACTACATAGTGCACTGTAGCTATATTTCTCCTACAGTCCTAGGAGTTTAATAAGAGTGTTTATAGTGTGTGTGTGTGTGTGTGTGTGTGTGTGTGTGTGTGTAAATTAGCCCATGGTGGCCACTTCCTGTTTTTTGAGAGCTTGGACAAATATGACATGTCTGGTTTTATGTTTCTTCTTTTCCCCTCCTTTGTTTTTTTTTGTCTGTCCTTCTGTCTTTTACATCCCTCAATTCATCACTCTCTCTCTCTTTCCCTCACTCACTCACTCACTCTCTCTCTCTATGTCCCTCTCTCTTTCACTCACTCTATCCTTTTTAACTCATTCTTTCTCTTCCTTCTGTTGTTCAACCTCTTCTCTTTCATCTAACAATTTCTTTTTCTTGTCCTCTTTCTCTTTCTCCATTCTCTCTAGCCATCATTCTCATCTCTCATCTCTCTCTTTTACCCACACACTATCCCTCTATCCTAAAATATATCCCCCTGTCTCTATTACACTTCTTTCTCTCCTGTCCCCCTCTCTCCTCTTTTCTATCTCTCTGTCTCTGACTCATTCTTCTCTCATGCTCTATCTCTCTCTTTCTCCATCACCATATAGCTGCACCATCTTCCCTTTCTCTCTTTATTTCCTCTCCCCAGTTGGTCTCACACTCATCCTCGCTCCATCCATTTTCTCCTCTCTCATTTTGTCTCTCCTTACATTCCTCCTCTTCCCATTCTTAATCTTTGTCTCAATCTCATTTCTCTCTCTTTCCTTTGTTTAATTTTCATTCTACCCTCTTCTTCCCTGTCTGTCCTCACTTCATCTGTCCATCCTCTCTCTCCCTCACACACACACACACACACACACACACACACACTCCTCTCTCTCTCTCTCTCTCTCTCTCTCTCTACTCACACCCTCTCTCCATTCATTAGCTGTCTGTCTCACTCTCATTGTCTATCATTCCCTCTCTCCCAGTTTCACTACACATCTCTTACTCTATCACTTTCTTTATTCTCTCTCTTTTGCTTTCACTCTCCCTCGTTCTTGTCACTCTTCCTTCACTCTTATGCATCCTCTCTCTATCCTCTTCTCTATCCCTCATTCTTTTTCTAGTTCTTCCTCTCTTTTGTACTCTCCTGCATACGTTCTCTTTCTCCCTCTCTGCACACTCTATGTCTCTCGCTCCCTTTATCTATCCATTACACCTTACCCCTCTCCTTCCTCAATTTCCCAGCTTACACTCTCTTTCTACCCCTTTATTCACTTTCTCTCCTCACTTCTCCATCCTCGTTCCATCTCATTCTTCTCTATTATTCTATTACTCTCTCGCTCTCTGTGTCTTTCTCTCTGATCTCCCTTTCCATCGATCTCTTTTCTCTCATTCTCTCTTATAGACATTCTTTCTTTTCCTTTTCTGTTCTCTCTTTTTGATTGATCCCTCTTTCATTTCTAGTTGTTCCACTCCTTTGTTATATCTCTCTTACTATTCGTACTATCTCTAACTGTCTCTCTCTCTCTCTCGTTCTCTCTCTCGCTGCACTCTCTATGTCTCTCACTCACCCTCCTCCTTTTCGCTTTCCTTTCTTCCTATAACACCTTACTCCTCTCCTCCCTTTATTTCACTCTCACCACACACTCTTTCTACCTCCTTTATTCACTCTCTCTCTCTCTCTCCCTCACTCACTCACACACACACCTCACTCTCTCTCCCTTGCTCGCTCGCTCACCCCCTCCCTGCTCTTCACAAACACGCCCGCGACCGTGCCCTTTCCTCTTCAAACTAATTACCTCGGCTACCTTGTACCCGAGCCCCCGCGGGACGCTAACAACTGTCAGAGCCGTATTATTTTTGAAATTTAAACAATCATCTTACGCGCGGCGCGGCTAAGATCCCGGCCTTTTCGGCGGCTTCGACCTTCAGTAATTAATACCCCAGGGCCCATTATTGGCAAAGCCTTTATCCTCTGGGCCGAGGAGCCTCGAACCCGCTAATTACGGCCAAGCAGCTAATCTCGCCGCCGCGCTGATTGACAGCTACACCTATTCTACTAATTGCCTGTTGCAGACAACACCTGGTGAAGCACGGCGTCTGGGGATGCAGGAGCACTCCGAAAACTCCCATCAGCCTCGTGGGAAGAGCAGCCAGAGTTTTTTTTAGATACACACAGAAAGAATCAGTGTGGTGTGTGTGTGTGTGTGTTGTGGTTACTGGGGTGTGTACATGCTTCATGCAAGCACACACACAGGCTGTGTAGGTATAATGTTTTAGAGGTGTGGGTTTTCTCAAGTGTGCGTGTGTGTGTGTATTTGTATGTATGTGTATGTGCATGTGCATGTATTGTCATGGAACTGGAGGTTTTGTCATGTTTAGTTGTGTTTTGAGGAGTGTGTCCTCCTGTTTGTATGCTTATATATGTGTGTGTGTGTGTGTGTGTGTGTGTGTGTATGCTCACTGGTGTGTGCGTGCATGTAGAGTATGTGTGTATGTAGAGTGTGTGCTCACTGGTGTGTGTGTGCACGCATGTAGTGTGTGTGTGTGTGTGTGTGTGTGTGTGTGTGTGTGTGTATGTGGAGTGTGTGTAGAATGTGTATGCTGACTGGTGTGTGTGTGCTCAATGGTGTGTGTGTGCATATAAAGTGTGTGTGCTTACTGGTGTGTGTTTGTGTGTGTGAGAGCGTGTGCTCACTGGTGTGTGTGTGTGTATGTAGAGTGTGTGTTCACTTTGTGTGTGTGTGTGTGTGTGTGTGTGTGTGTGTGTGTGTGTGTGTGTTTTAAGCCATGTTCTGTAGCTGGACCTCAAGAAAGTTTCAGTATAAACCCATGGACTAGACATGAAGAGAAGTAAATGCATGTCTATGAGAAATAACACAAACACTTTAGGGTTTTTTTTTTTTTTAAACTTGACTACAACTGTCTAAAGTATCACAGCTTCTCAGGAAAATGTCTCCAAATGTCCTTACCGAATTGAAAGAAGAAAAAAATTCGGAATGTTATTTCTAAATGTCATTTGGATCGTCCTCAGTCAGATTAATGTGATTTCTAATGGGCTTGGAATCAGTCCAGATGCAGAAAGATTATATTAATTACAGCTCCATGTCACACACTTAAACAGTCTTACACAAATTCAACCAAGTTTTCTTGTTTTACTGCGCAGCCTCGGAGCTCCTCGACGACTCCAAATCGATCATCACAGGCTCGGCGAAGCATCAAGGCAGCGTTATTGCGCTTTAATTAGAGAACACGGGAGCAGATTCTCCACATCACCTGGCCGGTGACCCTGCAAAGCGTGAAAAACGACAAACACGCAT
Organism: Ictalurus furcatus; assembly: GCF_023375685.1. Classification (NCBI taxonomy): domain Eukaryota; kingdom Metazoa; phylum Chordata; class Actinopteri; order Siluriformes; family Ictaluridae; genus Ictalurus; species Ictalurus furcatus. The sequence continues at coordinate 17,788,002 of NC_071256.1, read as the reverse complement.
AGTGCTGACACCTGCGTTTGGGACGCGGCGCATATGCCGTAGTGTTGCCGGTTTAATGGCGGTAATTTGAACTGCTTTGGCTGGAGTAAAAAAAAATTCCAGACCTTGGGGAATTTTTTAGCGTTGAAGTGCTCTTTAGGTTCAACATATACAGGTACATCATTATTAGTACTACTCTAATTGCACAGAATTTTAACAAGGGGAAATAATTAGCATGGTATAAGAGAAAAACACTGGTTTGCATTAACGATAATTTCATGCTCTTTTGTTTTGATCCAGTACCCACCAGAAACATACACTGCCTTTAAACGATTTTACGTTTACGTTTGAGTATTAGCGACGATCTTTTAATTAACATTTCCTCCATGTTTGAGATTTACACACAATGAGCTCTTAACTAGAAACCAACAAAGTAATGCAAAATTCGTAAGCTACTGTAGCTAGCTGAAAATTCTTCTAGTTGGTATGTTTTCTACTTGCATAGCACATTTATGCTTGCCAGGGTAGAGACAAATTTCTTCCCCTTGTGAAATTGGTTGTATTTTTGGATTTTATTTTTTTGAGAAAAAAAATTGTTAATAGTAACAAAATGGGGGCAGTGGTAGCTTGGCGGTTAAGTGTTACTGGGTTACTGATCGGAAGGTCGGGGGTTCAAGCCCCAGCACTGCGAAGCTGCCACTGTTGGGCCCTTGAGCAAGGCCCTTAACCATCTCTGCTCCAGGGGTGCTGTAATATGGCTGACCCTTTACTCTGACTCCAGCTTCCTAACATGCTGGAGTATGGGGAAAAAAAAGAATTTCACTGTGCTGTAATGTATATGTAACCAATAAAGACTCATTATCATTAAAATAGCTAAACGTGTTTGTAAAGTGTATACAATATTATAAAGCAATGGTATAGTAAAAGTCTGATAATAAAGAGAACATGGAATAAAATAAGTACCGATACATTCGCCTTAATTTTTAATCCAGCTTTATGGATTATGGAATGTTTTTATTTTTAAAATGTAAAACATAAGATTTTGTTGTTGTAGTTAGTGTAAACAAAAGCATCTCCATAATGTTGTTTTTGTCATATTGGAAATATGAACAACCTTCTAAACACACACAAATTAAACCAGCATTTCCACATGTTCCAGAAGATTGTGGAAACCTTATTTTTCTAACCGTGCTTCTGGATTTCCGTACAAAGTATAAAACTGTTGTTAAATATAGTACACGTTAATGAAGTAAACACCGTGAAAAAAACACTTGTGCAGTTATAGGAAACAATCAACAATAGGGTGGTGTGATAAAGCTTATGTTAATGTTCCTATAACGTTCCTAAACTGTTTTATTCCTCTTATACCGCAGCAATTTTCCAACAAATTTTCTTTTATTACAGAATGGCATGTACTTTGTATCCATTTATAGTTAAAGACGTGTAAAAATGATTTAAGTAATTAGGTAATCCTGTCCGAGTAGGACTTCTGGAAATGATACAATTACTACATGTCTAGAAAAACATTACAGACTACACTTTATATGACCGAGTACAGGGAACTTTGATGGATTTGTAATCGTGAGACTAATGCTGTGGTGATGCCCATCTTTTGACTTTATGCTCAAAATCTCTGGATATTGATCAAATTCTCCAGTCAAGTGAAGTGTGAATGATGTGCTGTCGTACATATCAAGCCAAGCTCTCTGCAGGTTCATGGTTCAGTGTGTGTTTTCACACACAGGCCACCGGAGCAGCAGGATGCCTGTCAATTGCGTTCGTTTAAGATGTGGATATAAGGGCTAAAGGCCAGGCTGGCCAAGAGAGAGAGAGTGAGGGAGAGGGTGAAAAGGATTAAAGGATAGAGGGGGAGAGAGAGAGAGGGAGCGAGGGTGAAACGGATTAAAGGATAGAGGGAGAAAGAGCGAGAAAGAGAGAGAGAGAGAGAGGGAGAGAGAGAGTGAGAGCAGTGCATTCCTCCAGGGAGCTGCTTAGTGCCGTGTCGATGTTGTGCAAATGTAACGTGCCTCCCCCTCGCTGCACTTGACCTTCGAACGCAAACCTCCCGAGACCCAACTGATCTAAATAACATCATGATGCTATTAGCATATAGTGCAGGACAACAATCCTCAGCACTCGAGAGGAGGGAGAATGAAACACACACACACACACACACAATCTGATACTAAGTGAAATAATATCACTGATCTGGGGTCAGGATTGCCACAGTATAAATGTATAGGTTATCGATCTCAGGTCAGTATTTGCTATGGACTAATACTGCTAGGAATATAAACACTGTTCTGAGGTCAGGTTTGTCTTCATATAAACTAACATAGGCAAGATTATAAACACTGATTATAAACACTGTACAATGATTACATTGTACTCCAGTGGAGGCAGAAATATGAACACTGATCTGGTGTCAGTTTTAACAATGTATAGACTAATGAGTTCAGGAAGAGCGATGCTGATCCGGGGTCAGTTTTGTTCTTCTGTATACAGTAATAAGTGCAGGAATATACACTGATAAGCCATAACATTAAAGACATTGACAGGTGGTTTTAATAACACTGAATAACACTGGTTATCTCTTTACAGTGTCACCTGTTAAGCGGCGGGATATATTAGGCAGCAAGTGAACAGTCATTTCTCGAAGCTGATGTGTTGGAAGTAGTCAAAATGGGCAAGCATCTGAGTGACTTTGACAAGGGCCAAATTGTGATGTCTAGACGACTGGGTCAGAGCATCTCCAAAACGGCAGGTCTTCTGGGGTGTTCCTGGCATGCTGTGGTTAGTACTTATAAAAAGTGCTCCAGGGAAGTACAACCAGTGAAGAAGGCAAGCTGCTGGGAAACCTTGGGTCCTGTCATTCATGCGGGCGTTACATTGCAGACCAAGTACTCCCCTTCATGGGTATTCCCTAATGGCAGTGGCCTCATTCAGCATTATAATAACGTCTTGGTACCAGATACCACAGCATACCTTCAGAGGTCTTGTGGAGTCCATGACTCGATGTGCCCGAGCTGTTTTGGTGGCATAAGGGGGACTTACACAATATTAGGCAGGTGTTTTTAATGTTATGGCTGATCAGTGTAAATGCTGATCTGAGGTAATTTTTGGTATAAACACTGGGGTCAGTTTTAACATGATATAGATCAATAGATATAGATCAGTTTGGGGATGGTATACACCATGAAGGCAGGATAATTAACACTATTCTGAGGTCAGTCCTGACTTAGTATAAAATAATTTAGGTGAGATTATATATGCTGATTTGGGGCCACTGACATTGACATGACTCTACAGACTACTGATGAATGTAAAATGAACACTGGTCTGAGGTCAGCTTCACAGGTTGCCACTGGAGTCCTCTTTCACTCCTCCATGACGACATCACGGAGGTGGTGGATGTTAGAGACCTTGTGCTCCTCCACCTTCCGTTTGAGGATGCCCCACAGATGTTCAATAGGGTTTAGGTCTGGAGACATGCTTTAGCAAGGCAGTGGTCGTCTTGGAGGTGTGTTTGGGGTCGTCATCATGCTGGAATACTGCATATTGATCATGCTCTGCTTCAGTATGTCACAGTACATGTTGGCATTCATGGTTCCCTCAATGAACTGAGGGAAGCCCCAGTGCTGGCAGCACTCATGCAGTCCCAGACCATGACACTCCCACCACCATGCTTGATTGTAGGCAAGACACACTTGTCTTTGTACTCCTCGCCTGGTTGCCGCCACACACGCTTGACACCATCTGAACCAAATAAGTTTATCTTGGTCTCATCAGACGACAGGACATGTTTCCAGTAATCCATATCCTTAGTCTGCTTGTCTTCAGCAAACTGTTTGCGGGCTTTCTTCTGCATCATCTTTAGAAGAGGCTTCCTTCTGGGACGACAGCCATGCAGACCAATTTGATGCAATGTGTGGCGTATGGTCTGAGCACTGACAGGCTGACTCCCCACCCCTTCAACCTTTGCAGCAATGCTGGCAGCACTCATACATCTATTTCCCAAAGACAACCTCTGGATATGACGCACTCAACTTGGTCGACCATGGCGAGGCCTGTTCTGAGTGGAACCTGTCCTGTTAAACCGCTGTATGGTCTTGGCCACCGTGCTGCAGCTCAGTGTCAGGGTCTTGCCAATCTTCTTATAGCCTAGGCCATCTTTATGTAGAGCAACAATTCTTTTTTTCAGATCCTCAGAGAGCTTTGCCATGAGGTGCCATGTTGAACTTCCAGTGACCAGTATGAGGGAGTGTGAGAGCGATGACACCAAATTAACACACCTGCTCCCCATTCACACCTGAGACCTTGTAACACTAACAAGTCACATGACACCGGGGAGGGAAAATGGCTAATTGGGCCCAATATGGACATTTTCACTTAGGGGTGTACTCACTTTTATTGCCAGTGGGTTAGACATTAATGGCTGTGTGTTGAGTTATTTTGAGGGGACAGCAAATTTACACTGTTACACAAGCTGTACACTCACTACTTTACATTGTAGCAAAGTGTCATTTCTTCAGTGTTGTCACATGAAAAGATATAATCAAATATTTACAAAAATGTGAGGGGTGTACTCACTTTTGTAAGATACTATATATATATATATATATATATATATAGAGAGAGAGAGAGAGAGAGAGAGAGAGAGAGAGAGAGAGAGTAATAAGTTCAGTAATATTAATTCAGAACTTTAAAATAAGTTTTGTCACTATATAAACTATTGATGAGTGAAAAATGAACACTGATCTGGGGTCAGTTTTGTCACTCTCTAGTGACAAATAAGTTCAGGAATGGTACGCCGATCTAGAGACAGTTTGCTTGCACTGTACACCAGTTAAGGTATGCATATGAAATACTCTTTTGTTTCAATAATATGAAAAACAATGTAAAAAAAAAAAAAGAAATGCATTTTTAGTGTCTGGTCTAACAAAAAAACAGATTTTCATGTTAGGCATCGGTGATTTAGTGACATTTACAGAACGGATAATTTGCTGGCATAAATGACGTGAGCTAACACCAAATGATCACTAAGATGATGATTTTGTATTAACGAGTGTTTGAGACAAAATGCAGATGCTTAGTCAGCAAAGTCAGTATAGCTGTAATACTATAACACTCTCTCTCTCTCTCTCTCTCTCTCTCTCTTAAAGTGCACTGTGAGCCTCTAACCAAACTAATGGACAATCACACACACCATAATCTAGTACTTGAGGTTAATTAGATGTAGTTATGATATTAGGGTGCCACAAATATAACATTAATTCCCTCAATAAGATCACTCCGTTTGACCATTGTCACCTCGTCCCGAATAATTAAACCCAGTGAATGAATGCTATACATAGGACATGCCGCTGTATCATCAGCATTCGCTAAATGGGCTGTGAAACTTCAGGTAGCTTGTTAAAATCAAGTTTGAGTGAAAGATTGTCCATCACAAGGTTTATACCTCACTCCTGGGTTTTAAATTTCTAGATTAGACCAGATATAGGAGCGTCATTAACCCATATAGACTTAGATTATATAATCAGACACCAAAAATAAGAATTTGTTTATTGAAATTAGTTTTTTTTTTCCCCAAAAATGTAAAAATTTTAGAAATAAAATAGAAAGAAAAGGAAAACAAGGTGGACAGTTAGGTGGACAGCCTTTACTATATGTACTTTTATTTAAAGGGTTTATTATTTTGCTAGTTTGTGGAAATATAATTTACCACAAAGACAATTATTTATATAATTTGTAATCATTTTTATTGAAGGTGCCAATAATTTTGCAGCAAGACTCTAGCAAGGTTATTTTTACTGGTTGCATTTATTTAATAGTCATAATTAAAAAAAAAATCAGAGATGATTAAAAAAAAAAAGATTTTCTAAAGGTCATTTTATTTTATTGAATTGTATTTATTTATAATTATTTCTTTATATAAAGGTTATTTATAGTATTACATGACTCAGAAAAATAATATAAAATGTAATAATAATAATAATAATAACAATAATAATAATAATAATTTTATTGGAAAGGTTGTTTATTTATTTATTTGTTTGTTTGTTGGTTGGTTTAAATATTATTTTATAGCACAACTAGATTCAGTATATAATTCAAAATGATTAAAAAAAAAAAGATATTGCTTCAGGTTACTTTATTGTGAAGGTTATTTATTTATTTATTTATTTATTTTTATTTAAAGGTTACTTTATTGTATTAGTGAATTCAGTGTGCAAAAAAACCCCATGAAAATAAAACATAACAATAAAATAAAGAAAAAGGAATTCTGTAGGTTACTTTTATTCTAAACCTTATTCATTTGTTTGTTTGTTTGTTTGTTTGTTTGAAGGCAATATTATAGTATGACTGGTTAGTATGATTCAAATTAGCATGATTTTTTAGCAACATTTTATATTATTTATTTATTTACTGTATTTTATTTTATAATATTACTGGATTCGGTGTAAGTCCTCACAAGTCTATGAGTACTTATGCACTATTTAACCCCCCCCCCCCCCCCCAATAATAATAAAATAATGAAAAATGTATGCTATAGGTTAATTATTTTCCAAATATATCACTGGAGTCAGTGAAGACCTCAAAGGTAATGGCCATGTGTGTGTGTGTGTGTGTGGTTTAAAATAGGCCCGCAGCTTGTTGGAGCGAGTGGTTGAGAGTGTGTACCGTTGGGGTAGAGCGGCTCAGCGGCCCAGGCACGCCAAAGCGAGCAGCTCATTTATCAAAATTGTTCTGCAAAAATGATTTATCTGTTCATCGTCCATGCGCAGATGTCTTTAATGGCCACCGATGCCCAGGAGGTGCATGGAGGAGTGCAGTGCTGGTGTATGTCTGTGTGTGTGTGTGTGTGTGTGCTTGTGTGTGTGCATGTGTGTGCGTGGAGGGGGAGTAAAAAATGACAAGAGCACAGCAAGATGGACGTCTGCTCTCTCTGCAGGGGTGTGTGTGTGTGTGCGTGTGTGTGACCTCTAGGGTCCCATTTTTTCACAAGCCATTTCCAGCGGCTCTGGCAGGCTGCACCCTCACACGGGGCACCTGTGTTTGAGCAAAACGTGTGTGTGTGTGTTCAATGGAGCATAAAAAGAGACAGTGTGTCACACACCAGTTTTCCTACTCTGAAACAAACACAGACCTCCATATAAAAGAACTAAGAAGTTAAAGGAGTTGAATCAAAATTCCAATAGGAAATGATCGGCACCTTCTTCTTTTTGCTAACTGATCCCTGCTAGCTTTAGTTTTCGCTTTAATATTAACATTAATCTGTACCATGCAGCCATGTTCTGAGGTGGCACATGTTGTTGATTAATAAATTAGGTGATCTAGCTTTCCATCGCTTTTTTAGTCTAAAACGAGGGGATGTTTCAAATAAACCTGGAAAGTGTTTTGTTTATGTACTGTGATAGCAGTATGTGTTGTAAATTAGGCAGGAGTAGAGACATCGAGGCCTCAGAGCGAGATGAATATATGTGAACTGTACTGATAAAAAAAACATGGAAATAATGCTTTATATATAAATGATTATTTTGCATTCTGGGAAACATTTAAATATCTTATCCAGTTCTGAAGGGCAATACTAAATGAAAAAAATAAATAGGATATTTAAACAAAATAATAACAATTTACACCCCCTGGCTCTTAATGTATTGTGCTGACTTCTTGAGAATCAGTGAATGTTTGCACCTTTTGTAATAGTTGTGTACAAGTCCCTAAGTTGTCCTCAGTGTGAAAAGATGGATCTGAACATCATATAGTCACTATTGGAAAGGGGTCAAATATGCAGAAGATGCTGGAAAAGCAAAGAATGTGCATTACCTGGAGGATTTTTCTGAAGAACACTGGGCAGTTTAACTGCTCAGGACAAACAAGGGACTCATGAACAACTATCACAAAATGTAAAAACAGTCGTTGATCATCCAGGTAACGACACACAGTATTAAGAATCAAGCGTATGTAAACTTTTGAACTGGTTCATTTGTATAAATTCAGTTATTATTGTGTCTTGTGGACTATATGTAAATATCTGTTGTGTGAAATAGCTTCTTCAGGGCAGAAATAAATAACAAACAAAATGCAATTTTAATGATCCCTCTTTTTTTAAATTATTAACATTTTGCAGATTCTGCATGTGGTATGTAAACCTATAAGCACAATTATATAAGAAATAAGAAATCTAAGAAACGTCCCTTTTTCAGGAGACTGAATATTAAAAATAATTGTGTAAAATCCAAATAAGCTTTACAGATCTTTATTGGAAAGGGTTTAAACGATGTTTTTCATGCTTGTTCAATGAACCATAAACAACTACTGCACATGCACCTGTGGAACAATCCTTAAGACACTAACAGTTTACAGGGGTAGGCAATTAAGGTCACGGTTACAATAACTTAGGACACTAAAGAGACCATTCTACTCACTCTGAAAAACACCAGAAGAAAGATGTCTAGGGTTCCTGCTCACCTGTGTGAACATGCCATAGGCCTGCTGCAGGGAGGCATGAGGATTGCAGATGTGTCCAGAGCAAACTAAATAAACTGCAATGTCTGTAATGTAAGACGTCTAAGACAGTGCTACAGGGAGACAGGAAGGACAGCTGATTGTCCTTGCAGTGGAAAATTACATATAACTATGTGTCCCCCCAGACGTGATCGAGAACTTGGAAATGCCTCGGTGGAAGAGTGGAGTAACATCTCACAGCAACAACTGACCAATCTGGTGCAGTCCATGAGGATGAGATGCACTGTAGTACTTAAAGCAGCTAGAGGCCACCACATACTGACAGTTACTATATATAACGCCCCCCCCCCCCCCCCCCCCCCCCTTCAGGGACTCATTAATCCATTTCAGTTCCTCAACTGTCTGTGAAACCTGTTCAGTTTATGTCTCAGTTGTTGAATCTTTTTATGCTAATACAAATATTTATACATGTTAAGAAATTTGCTGGAAATAAAAGCAATTGAATGTGAGAGAGATGTTTCCTTTTTGTTGAGTATATTATTGCATATATAATATTGCAACAAATACTACTACTACTACTTCTACTACTACTAATAACAATAATAATAATAATAACACTATTACAACAACAACCACTACTACTACTACTACTACTACTACTACTACTACTACTACTAATAATAATAATAATAATAATAATAATAACACTATTACTACTACTACTATTACTACTAATAATAATAACACCATTACTACTACTACTACTACTACTACTTCTACTACTACTACTACTACTACTAATAATAATAATAATAACACCATTACTACTACTACTACTACTACTACTACTACTAATAATAATAATAATAACACTACTACTACTACCACTACTACTACTACTACTACTACTACTAATAATAATAATAATAACACTACTACTACTACTACTACTACTACTACTACTAATAATAATAATAATAAGCACTTTTTTGACGAACCCATTGCTATGTATTATTCAACCTGTAACTTAAGAGTAACGGACAAGTCCTGCCCATGTGTATGTGTGTGTGTGTGTGTGTGTGTGCGTGAGAGAGAAAGAGAGAGAGAGAGAGAGTACTGGATGAAGGGAAACCTAATTGCGTCTCCGTTCTGCTCGATTTGATTTTAATTAGCCGCGTACGAAGCGTGTGTGTAGCGCTGAGTAACGCCGGGTGATAAATGTGCTGCTTCATGTTAGAGGATGATAAATCGGAGGTCCGGGTCTCTGGACATCAGGAATAGCAGCGGTGAAGCAGGGGTTTCTGGGTAAATGAGACCAGAGTGGCTCCCTGGTGGGCAGCGGGGGAGTGAGGCATCGTGGGAAGATGTGCAACACACACACACACACACACACACACATGAAAGGTAAATATGAACACTGTCAGACAGAACGAGGCCACTCCCAGACACACTCACACACATGGGGTGATATGTCCAAAATGGTGATATGTCACCACAAAAAAGTTGTATTTTACTAGGCTGGAGAAAAACCTATGTAGAATTTAGCTAATGTTAACTGACATGGAAAAAAGGTATGAAGGAAGTAATAATTAAACAAACAGACTAACATATTTATTTTCTTTAAACATTATATAAATATATATATATATATATATATATATATATATATATATATATATATATATATATATATATATATATATATATGAGAGAGAGAGGCATGCATGCAAAAGTTTGGGCACCCAAGAGATTTAAGCTCTCAGAAAATGTCTACCAAGACCTTAACATCTACTCAGACCTTAATTAGCTCACAATCATCGTTAGGAAAGGCCAGGTGATGCAAATTTCAAAGCTTTATAACTCATCAAACCGTGTGATTCTCACAGAATCAACAAGCATTCGCTAACTACTTATTACTAGACTTCATTTATGACAACGAGAATTGCTGACATCCATCCATCCATCCATCCATCCATCCATCTTCTACCGCTTACTCCTTCTTCAGGGTCACAGGGAACCTGGAGCCAATCCCAGGGAGCATCGGGCACAAGGCAGGGTACACCCTGGACAGGGTGCCAATCCATCGCAGGGCACAATCACATACACACTCACACACCCATTCATACACTACGGACACTTTAGACACGCCAATCAGCCTACCATGCATGTCTTTGGACTGGGGGAGGAAACCGGAGTACCCGGAGGAAACCCCCGCAGCACGGGGAGAACATGCAAACTCCGCACACACATGGCCCCGGCGGGAATCGAACCCCGGACCCTGGAGGTGTGAGGCGAACGTGAATTGCTGACATTATCAAATTTAAAGCAAGCCGTTTGCAAATGTTTGTATTGTGCTGGATTCACCAAAACATTCAAGAGGCAGCTAGGACTAGACAATTCACAATCATGCTAACTGCCTGCTACTAGCTTTCATTTACAGCATAACTTGAATTGCTGGTGTTGTGAGAGTCATGCATTAACGTTGAACAATTCTTGTTATGTTCTGAATGAAATCTAGTAACAAGCAGTTAGCATGATTTTGAAGTGTTTAATGCTAGCTGACTCTTGAATGTTTCAGTTGTCTTTTTTTTTACAGAGACAAAACAACAGCATGAAGAAAGCAAACCTTTTCCTAGCAACAAACTGTCTTCCTATATGTTACCGCTGAAGTCTCACAAGGCCGCATGTAGCAAAGATTCCGCCATTTCCTGTCTCGGTGTCTCAGTTTCCCCTCTGTGGCTTTTAATGACACAGAGCAGCCCTTAATGCACCTACCCAGACAACGATTATCACCCGACTAATCCTACAGTTCATTAGCCACAGCTCTTAATAATTAAGTTGGAGAAGTGCTGAGAGATGCAGCACACTCAAGCTCACATTAACAGTCACACTAGTGGAGGAAGAGGCAGGTGCCAGTACTTATGCATTGGGTAAAAAAAAAATCAGAGCCAAGAATTTCTTGTATTTTTATATATCAAGCTAAAAGAATATATATATATATATATATATATATATATATATATATATATATATATATATAAAATTATAAAAACCAAAATGTTATAAACATGTGTAAAATTAGAATAAAAGGACAATAAAATATATAAAATAATTTAAAAGTAATTTCAAAGTAATGTGCTATCAAAAGTAAGGCAAATAATAAAAGCTAGTTAAAAGCTAAAGTGAAAAAAAAACATACATATTTTTAGCATTTAGCATTAGCATGTTTTTTTTTTTATTTTTATTTTTTTAGAATTTTGTAAATCAGTAATAATTTAATAAAGTAAGTCCTAACGGTGCTGACTTTGACAAAAAGCAGTAGAATTTCCTCATTTTATCATTAACCTTTTTCATATTTTGTCTAAAATTATAATATATGCTTTTAATTCAATTATAAAGGTTTAGTGACATAACCTAAAAGCACCTGCTGTAGCTACACAGTAATAGCTACCTAGGTTTGCTAGCAAGCAGGCTAATTTTAAAAACACGAATGTATTGCTAATTAAAGTTAATATCTTTGTTGTTTAGCATGCTAATTAATATTACACTATTGTACATGGTAATAAAAACCAGTAACCAAGTTTTCTAGCTAATATTAAGTCGATACTATTATGTCAAGTCGAGCACACAAAGATTAGCGCACTAGCTAATGTTTGTTAAGCTCATGTGGTGATGTACGGAAGCCCTAAACAGCCTTGTATTATTATTTATTTTTCTTTGTTGTTTTCTTGGGATCTCAACTTAATTTTCTCAGGATCTCAACAAAACGTTGTTTTCTCATGATCTCAACTTAACCTTTTCGTGATCTTGACATTAACAAAAGCTGTTTTCTCACAGAGTAATTTTCTCCCGAGAAGGTCTTACGCCTTGTGTACTGGAGTTTCATGCATGTTGGCATCTTCGCCATCATAAATGTAATAATTGCCCACTGTGGAGATGGACTTCATCTCTGCATTAAGAGAGAGGGATGTCCCTTTCTCAAGTGTTGGACACTAATGTGGAAGTCATCAGTCCTGCAGTGATGAGGTATTTTTTTTGTCCAACCCAGAAGTTAGCATCAGCCCGGTTCCCTCGACAAAAAGCCTATAGGATTTTAACATTGGCTTTTGGATTATTGCAGAAAATAAACTCTGTGTCTAACAAAAGTTTATGATTCTTACATGTTTTGTTCATCAAGATAATCGTCACAAATTAACATAACTTTTTGAATTTTGAAGCCTAAATACAGAATTAAAAAACGTTATAAAATGTAATAAAAAGGCTATAAATGAACTACACCAAGTCGCGTGATTTCAACGTCACCATCGCTATGCTTCCGACAAATCTTTCAATCTTTATTTAAAAAAACACCACAATTGGACAATACTATGAATTGATAAATGTACAAGTTGGAAAATTTGAGTTGGAACAGTTTGTAAAAGCGTGAGTATAAACACTACTAGGCTGTAGTAGAAGAGTTTTCCTGTTCGGCGTGATGACGTTTACTGTCCCCGACAACCTCCGTAGTCCCATTTAGTCACTTGTTAGCAACCGTTTTTTTCAAGACATGTAAAAGCTTAACAAAATCACGAGTGGGGTTTTATTGATGTATTTTATGTCGTAGTATAAAATGTGAACATATCTTATTAACCTGTGTTAACCACAGACCGTATTTCAGGTATTTAACCAAAAAACCCATTCAAAAAAACGATTGACTCCGGGACAATGGATGTCGAGTACACAGGAAAATTCAGTTCGAGATCATGAGAAAGCAAGGAAAAAAAAAAATGAATAATGCACGGCCACTTAGGGCTTCGGTAGTGATGTGATATGAGCAGGTTTGCAATTAGCTGTTGAAATTTACCTCAGAGTTCTCAAAAGTTCTGCATCACTCTGCCATATCAAGACATGCTAACACACACATAGAGCACACACACACACACACACACACACACACACACATGCACACACAGTGGAATTGTGTCTTAGCTTAACAAAAGTCAACACACAAATGATTAATTGAACACGCAGTGGAGTTTTCAGCAACATTTCCTTCAGGATGATGTCCTCCAGTCTCGTTTGTCCAGCTAGTTATTACTCAGGTCTGGCTAGGTTGAAATACCTAAGGGTGCATGCACAAACACGCACACACACACACACACACACACACACACACACACACACACACACACACACACACGCTAACAAAGAACCAGTCTCTCTGAGGAGAGTGTGTGCTCATGAATAATACAGAAATAGAGTTTGACCATTGGCCTGTGGCAAACAGTGTGTGTGTGTGTGTGTGTGCATGTGTGTGGGTGCATGCTGAGGTACAACATGTGTGCGTGTGTGCATGCTGAGGTACAAAAGTACAACAACTTTTGTCTGCTTCTTTGTGTTTGACACCCTTTGGTATAATTAGAATAATGCCATTTTCTTGTTAGAACCAAAGAAGGCATGGACTCAGTGCCTGTCAGTCCAAGTAAAGGGGGTGTGGCCTCTGTGCCTGTCAGTCTAAATAAAGGAGGTGTGAGACCTGTGTCTTTCAGTCCATGCAAAGAAGGTGTAGCCTCTGTGGCTGTCATTCAAGATGAAAAAAGGTGTGGCCTCTTTCCAAATGAAGGAGGTGTGGCATCTGCTTCTGTGCATGTCAGTCTAAATGAAAGAGGTGTGGCCTCTGTCCAAATGAAGAAGGTGTGGCTTTTGTGCCTTTAATCAAAGTGAAAGTGGTGTAGCTTGTGCTTCTGTGCCTGCAATATAAATCAAGGAGGTGTGGCCTCTGCACCTGTCAGTCTATGAAAAGAAGGAGGCGTAGTCTCTGTACCTGTCAGTCAACATGAAGAATTTGTGGCCTCAGTCCAAATGAAGAAGGTACAGCTTTTGTGCATAGCAGTCAGAATGAAAGAGGTGTGGCCTATGTGCCTGTCAGTGAAAATGAAGAAGGTGTGTCCAAATAAAAAAGGTGTGTCTTCTATGTCTTGGCAGTCCAAATGAAGAAGGTGTGGCTTCTGCTTCTGTGCCTCTTATATAAACGAAGGAGGCTTGGCCTCTCTGTCTGTCAGTCCAAATGTAGAAAGTGTGCTTTCTACTTCTGTACTTATCAGTCTAAATGAAAGAGGCCTTTGTGCCTGTCAGTCAACAGGAAGGAGGTGCAGTCTCTGTGCCTGTCAGTCAACATGAAGGAGGTGCAGTCTCTGTTCCTGTCAGTCAAGATGAAGGAAGTCTGGCCTCAGTCCAAATGAAGAAGGTACAGTCTTTGTGTCTGTCAGTCAACATGAAGGAAGTATGGCCTCAGTCCAAGGTGTGGCTTTTGTGCCTAGCTCTCAGAATGAAAAAGGTGTGGCCTCTGTGCCTGTCAGTGAAAATGAAGGTGTGTCCACATAGGTGCAAAGGTCCAAAGGTGTGTCTTCTATGTCTTGGCAGTCCAAATGAAGAAGGTGTGAAGGTGTGGCTTTTGCGTCTGTGCTTGTTATGTTTACATAATTAATATCACTATCTGATTAGGAGAACTGTCCCACTTTTTAGCCTCTTCAGCCTGATGTCCTGATCATTTCCTGTCAGGCAGTATTACACACTGTAGAGCTTCTTCTTCTCACACACACTTTATCCAGCTCACACAGAGCCTCATAATTATCTGACTAATTCAATATACATGCTAGCAAAATGAAGACATTTCACAATCGTGGCAGTGTGTTACATTCCATTTAAATCCGAGTGGCGGAAATTTCCGCTTACTGTTCCCTTAACCTCCTCCGTTCTCGCTTTGAGCTCGTTCTTTATTTTTAATGGAGACGTGTTGCCATGATTTATTCAAACGACAAACCTTGCTTCCTTCTTTCTCTCTTTTTTTATGTGGAGCTATTTGGGCGCTAATGTCAGATTACCTCGCTAGCCATTCAGCGTGTGATAAATGACTCAGACAGGCGGTAAAAAATAGATCAAAACCACCGGGACGGAGGAAAAGAGAGAGCGGAGGGGAAAGGAGCTGAAGGGCCGGTAAATCATCTCAGCGAAACGCCCAACAGCGGCGGGGAAATGCCACACATTATTCCAGTGCCATGGCTAATCAAAGCACACAAGGTGATTAGAGAGGACTACACACTCCTTCTGACCTTAACGAGTCATTATCACTCCTGTTGAGCTGAGGCAACACACACACACACACACACACACACACACACAGAGTGTAAAAGATGGTGTTCATCAGCGCCACCAGCCATGTAACTGAAAGGAGTGTTTGAGGTAAATGGATGTCATGTACTCCTTTTTTTTTGGTAACTGCTCTGAAGCTCGCTCCATCTCTTTCTGTCAAACTTAATAACACGTGTTTTAACATGGCCTCGTCGACTCAGAAGCACACACTTGTAGCACATAACAAGAGTGAAATTTCACTACACACTTAAATACAAAAATGACACAAATTTCACTTCACTTCAGTGTGAATAATCACGTGATTCACGTGTGAAATTTTACACATATTGTTTTTAGACACTTTGTATTTTGTTAATTTTACACATTTAGTGCACATGTGCCCAATTTATTTTTTACACACGATTAATACATTTTCAAATGTTCCTTTTTCACAGGTAAGTCGTGTATTTTTATTTTCACATGATGTTTATATGTAATTTATTAGTTATTTTCAGGTCAGTTTCTCACACGTAAAGCATGCACTTTTAGTTTTCTTTTCATGCATTTTTTTTTTCAACTGATTTATTTTTGGATCTTTTTTATCTTCAAGTTAATTTTTTCTCATGTAATTCATGCACTTTTATTTGTCACATGATTAAAAAAAGAATTCAGTTGATCATTTTTTGCATGTAGTGAATGTTTGTTTGTTTTTTTTTTACCTGTGATTATTTTTTCAAGTTATTAATTTTACGACAAACTCATTAAGAGAAGAAGTTACTAGAAGTTACTAACAATTTAACTGCAAACAGAAGGTGACCTCGTCACGTGACCTACATCTGCAAACATTTCAACTCCAATTAGCGATGTGGCACTGGTGAGTTTTAGGTCAATATATATTGTTGGGTCACGTATTTATAGTATTGAATTTTGTGAAATAAGAAATCAAAGCTCAGTAAGTGCATCCTTCTTGAATTATTTGCTAGTTTGAATGCATTCATGTATGTTTTTAGAAACAAAATATGTCCCATGCTCTGAGAATTTTGATTCACATCTATGTTGTGTTTAGTTACATTTCAGCTTAAGGGTTTAAATGTATATTATTTCATGCATCATAATGTCTTTTATTATTCATCATATTAAAGTATTGGCAGAAATTGACATTGCACTCATTTTTGTTTTATTCTCAGGACACAAAAGCCTATGTATGTAATATAAATATGAAAAGGCATATATCTAGCAGATGCACCAAAAAGTATGTATCCTTTTTGATATTCAATAGAGAAATTGAGCCAAATGCATAAAGCACATTAACTCAGCATGGTTGTGTTTGAAGTTTTTTTTTTTTTTTTTAAATCTTAGTTAAATATCTAATAATATACAGTTATATGGTGTGGCTTGTTATGTTCTGTTTGAACACTGGTTGCTGTTGTCCAGCAGGTTATGCTGTAGTTGATGTTTTAAAATTTTGATCCACACATGTTAAAGTGTCATGAAACACCAAACTACATGCTCTGAGATTTTGACAGAGGCGTTTGTGTCGCACATCATAAAAGACAATCTTAGCATCTGTTAATTTTAATTGTAGGAGAAAACTGGTTAATTTAGAGCTTTTTTCCGCTATTTTCGTCTTCCTGGTTTAAAATCTCGCCGTGTCACACGTCACACGCAGTGACCTGGCAATGTACTATAGTAAATCGATGACGCATCGGTGTCTCATAATTATTCACGAGACTGCATGTTCTTATCCTACGACAGACGTAGTAGATGAGATAGGCGTTCAAATGGGTAAGAGGTGTTAGGTGTAAGAGATCAAGTGTGTTTATTCTGGAGAGCTATGAGAATTGGAGAAGGGTGGACTTCGGACTTGCTCATGAAAGCCGTTTGTGTCTACACAATGATGCGGTACTCAGTCCCGAGAACTTTTCCATCCCTTCAAATGAGCTATGTGTCTAATTTTTAACCATAACAGTTTTACTTACCTTTTGAGCTGATTAAACCGCTTAAAGCTCCACGGGCTCCGACAGCCCGTCGCGTGCAAAACTATGCAATGTGAGTCTGTGTTGAAGGGAAGAGCCATCCCCCTTTTGTTCATGAAAAGCTTGAGCCTGTTAGCTAGCTACCATTCCAATACTTCTCCCATCCATGATGCCTCTGGTTCGAGGAAAAAAATATAATAAAATATATTATAAGAACTGTACATACAAATATATATATATATATATACATAATATTAAAGCTCCGCGAGCCGTTGCGTGCAGAACTATGCAATGAGAGTCTGCGTGAAATGCTCAAGCCTATTAGCTAGCTACCATTCCATTTGGAGGTCAAGTCAACACCTTGAACTCTTTGTCATCTTCCTCAAACCATCCCTGAACAATGTTTGCAGTGTGGCAGGGCACATTAGCCTGCTGAAAGAGGTCACTGCCATTAAGGAATACCGTTGCCATAAAGGGGAGTACTTGGTCTGCAACAATGTTTAGGTAGGTGGTACGTGTCAAAGTAACACCCACATGAATGCCAGAAGCCAAGGTTTCCCAGCAGAACATTGCCCAGAGCATCACACTTCCTCCACCAGCTTGCCTTCTTCCCATAGTGCATAATGGTGCCATCTTTTCCCCAGGTAAGCGATGTACACGCACCCAGCCATCCACATGATGTAAAAGAAAACGTGATTCAACAGACCAGGCCACCTTCTTCCATTGCTCCATGATCCAGTTCTGATGCTCACCTGTCCATTGTAGGTGCTTTCGGTGGTGGACTGCGGTCAACATGGGTACTCTGACTGATCTGTTGCTATGCAACGCCATACGCATCAAGCTGTGATGTACTGTGTGTTCTGATACCTTTCTCTCATAGTCAGTATTAACATTCTCATCAATTTGTGCTACAGTAGCTCTTCTGTTCCTTTCATTCCCCAGGTGCATCAGTGAGCCTTGGGCGGCCATGACCCCGTCCCCAGTTCACCGGTTGTCCTTCCATGGACCACTTTTGGTAGGTACTAACCATTGCATACCGGAAACACAGCACAAGACCATTTTTCCTACTTCCAACACATCAACTGTGAGAACTGACTGTTCCCTAGCTGCCTAATATATCAGTATCACAAATATTATTACCTAATAATGCATACAGGTAAATAGTTTCTGTCAATCCTTCTCGTCCAATTCTTCTTTAATAGGCTAGCATAATCGATAGAACATGATGTCCATTGATATTTTGGGCCTCCAAACACTCATCTAACAAATGTCACATGAACTGAAGCTTGTAATATAAACTCTTGAGGAAAAGTTGACTACTGATGCCTTAAACAGTACTAGAGAATACATATCTCTCTTATGATCTGATTGACTATACTGATTCAAATACCAGGATGTTATGCGTATACTGTGTTTTTTTTTTACCCATTTCCTGCCTTTTTTTTAACGAAACATGAGATGTTAATGAAAACCGTTCTCTCCAAGCATGTAGCACTGTCATTAAGCATCAGTGGCGTGTATCGCCCAGGGCATTGCACCTTCCCCGACTCCGCATTTGCAATCTCCCATGCTACAATTAGCATCACGCGGGAAGATGAAGACGTCTAGCTTTCAGCAAGTCTGACTTCGTCACCTTGAAGGCCGAGAAAACTGAAAAATAATCACACTCCCTTTTTGGCTTTTCTGCATGTAATTCACTCTGTGTCGGGTTCATGAAAGAGTCAGCGCTCTCCGAGAGCCCTGTTTACCACCTCTCGAGACCCGAACAAGCGAGAGACAGGGAGAGAAACGTGTTCTTTCATTCTTCTGCTTTCCTGAATGCAGTGTTGTTGCAGCTTTAAAGATTCAACTTCAATTATATAAAAATCCAACGGAAAAAAATCACACTTTGTGACATCACGTTAGCATGATTAGCAGTAAAACTGACAGGTGCATATGTTTCATAAATCTTTTAAAAAATCACCTTGGATTGTCATAATTCCTAAATGTATTCAATGAATTAATTTGTAAAAATAAATATATAAATAGTTCATATTTATTTTTTGATAAGTTTATAATAGACTTTTTTTTAAAGAATAGAATCACTTTAATGTTTTCATAAAAAATACTTAAAATAAATGTAAAATGAAATTTAATTAAACATTTTAATGAATAAGATATGTGGAAGAAATAATACAAATAACTGCAAGTAAATTATGATAAAAAATGTAATAATATATGTCATAATAAATAATATAAAATACATAATATAATATAATCAGGAAAACAATATACAATACAATATGCAAAATTATTAAATTAGATTTTTTATTCAATAAATGAAATTTTATTAAAGTTCTATTTAATTATCTGAACAAAAATAGTGATTTATTATCAGTATTTAATACAAACATGCTAAATATCTGTAATTCACATCTGTAATCAGAAAGTGATCTCTCTCTCTCTCTCTCTCTCTCTCTCTCTCTCTCTCTCTCTCTCTCTCTCTCTCTCGTCCTTGGATGTGGCCCAGTGCAGCTGAAGGGTGGGATTAGTATTACTTTTCCTCGCCCATTGATTCTCAGCGCTGACAGCACACAAGAGCCCTGCAGGACGAATAAATAAATAAATAAATAAATACATTTTAAAAAATGAACAAACGAAAGAAAAGTGTCCGATGGATGAGCTCAGAGCTCCAGGTTTTCCCCCTGAGTTGAAACTTCTACTGACATGGTCCTGACAGAAAAAAACAAAAACAAAAAAACATCAATCCACCATTAAACCAATTCCATACACACCGCAGTGTGACGGAGTTAAAGTTAAAGAAAATGGCGTCCTGTCACATTATTGACACTGAAAAATATACAACAAATTAACAACTAAACATCTGTATTAATATATTATTGGTGAAGATTAACATTTTCATTAAGAAGTGAATAAAACTGTGTTCTGATGACATGTCAAAAGGTTATGACAGGTTTATGACTTGTTATATCTTGATGTTATATCATGTTCATGGCATGATTAGATCAGGGTTATCTTTGGTTATGTCAGATATTATGTACTATAATTCATGGTCATTATATCAAAGCTATATCAGCTATATCAGCTATATCATAGAAGTTATGTCAAGGTTATAACATAGTAATGAAATGATTATGGCATCTGAAGTCAAGGTTATGAAGTCTTATTTCAGGGTTATGTCTACATATCTAAAGAATTATAATTGTTATGACAGGATTATGGTTATATGCTATTTATGGCATGGTTGTATAAGGTAATGTTGTGCTTATGACATGGCTATATCTGGTTATATCACCTATATGATATAAGCATATAGCATGGCTATATGCTTTTTTCTGACAGGTCATGCTTTGTTTATGACATGTTTATGTCTGGGTATGCCATATGTAAGGCATGGTATATTTAAGGGTTATGCCATGCTTATATAATGTAACATCTTTCTTATGATATAGTTATGCCTGGTTATATCACAGATATGACATAGTTAATATCAAGGTTATGCAATAGTCATGACCAGTTATACCATGGAAGGTTATGTTGTGTTTATGACATGGTTATGTCTGGTTATATCACATCTAAGCCATGGTTTATATCAGGTTTATGCCATGTTTATATGCTAGTTATGCCATGGTTATATAATGTAATATCCTGTATATGGCATAATTATTCCTGGTTATATCACAGCTATGACATGGTTTATGTCAGAGTTATGCCATTGTCATATGCTTTGTAAGGTAATATCATGCATATCACATGGTTATGCCTACTATTTTCATATATATGACATGGTTTATGCCATGTTTATATGCTAGTCATACCACTGTTGTATAAGGGCTAAACTACACTTATAGCTACGCCTGATTATGTCACAGTTATATGACTTATGACAGGGATCTGACATTTTAGATGTTATGTCATGATTATGTCAGGGTTATGGCATGATTACTTAAGGTTATATGATAATTCTGCCTTGGTTTATAAGGGCTAAGCTACACTTACAACATTTAATTATATCACAGGTATATGTTATATGGTTATTATTATTATGCTATTATTTTCTAAGGAATTGTTACATGGTAATGACAGTGTTATGAACAATGACAATGAACATGCTTATGTCATGTTTTGCTCACTTTCTCATATAAAAGATGCACTTTCAATGTCTGTGAGTCCTGTTCTGCACTGATATGCAATCAGACTTTTTTTTTAGAAGCATAAACATGCCCCCATTTTCTGCTGAATTATTGAATCATTCCACAGAATATTCCCTGATGATTGAAAGGGTTGTGATTTATGATGGTTAATTGTGGCATTAAAAAAAAAAAGGCACAATGGACTGCAGTAAGAGAAAAGAAATGGTCAGAAGAACGGAACATCTGGAGAAGCGATTCAAACTGGAGCCAAATTCTTGTCCTGGGAGTAACGCTGAATCTGAACGAGCTGCACCCTGGAGATTCAAAACTATTCCACCCCAATCCCCAGGGGCCGTGACTCTGAATGACCTCTGACCTAGTCGCGTTCGCACTGAGCTAAAACAAGACGTTTCTGTACTTGGTACCGAACCAACGTTGGACGCGGCATAAATCACGAACGAGAGCGGCCTTCATGTTTGAAACATCTTTTCCGCTCAGGAGAAGAGAACGAGAAAACAATATGGTCCTCGGCTGCGGCTGTCCGGGTGTTAGAGAGAAAGATGGAGAGAAGAGAAGCCCACCTGCAGGACTCACCGAGCTGCCAAGGCCCACACACTGATCCCTCAGGATCCCAGAGAATGAGCTGAACTGCTTCCAGAGATGCTAATCATCTCTCTCTCTCCATCTCTCTCTCTATTCTGCTCTATCTATCCATCTCACTAACTCACTCACTCACTCACTCAATCCAATTCTCTCATTCTCTCTCTGTTTCTTCGTCTTTCTTTTTTCTGTCGTGTTTCTTTCTTTCCCGCTTTGTCTTCTTGTCTCCTCTCTTTTTGTGTATCTACCTTTCTTTTTCACCGCCTCTGCACATTCAATGGAAAAAAAAAATCATAAAATCATAGCATTCGCATGAAATGGCTTGAGATTGGTCAAGATTTGATTCTGTATGTTGTGTCAGAGTGACAGCATGTTGAAGATTTACATAACAACAAACGAGTTCTCCACCAGTCAGAGTTAGTGACATTCCAGCACTGAACTCCGTCAAACAGTGCAGACGTGCACAAATTCCACTTTCTTCCAAATGAATGAACACCTCAACCAAGCAATGGTTGGAAAAGGGAATAGTGTGCCATGTTATGTCAAGTTATAACATGGTAATGACATGATTATGACTGATCATGATCAGGAATTATATCAGCTAGGACTGGGTTATGTTTATGTGCTCTACATAAGCAGGGTTGTATAAGGTAATGTAATAAGTTAATAATGTTGTGGTTGTATAAGGCTATTTTGTGCTTATGGCATTGTTACGCCTGGTTATAGCACAGCTATGATTTAGTTTTTCTCAGGGTTATGTCATGGTTATATTAGTTTTATAACATGTTTTTTTTTCAGGGTTATGCAATAGCCATATGCTAATTATGTCATGGTTTTGTAAGGTTATGCCATGCTTATGACATTGTTATGACTTGTTATTTTACATCTCAGACTTGGTTTTTGTCAGGGTTATGCCTTGATAATATAAGGTTATGTTGTGCTTTTGACATTTTTATGCCTGGTTATATCATATCTATGACTTCTTATTTTTTTCAGCATTATGCCGTGGTCATATACTAATTATGCCATGGTTGTATGTAAGATTATGTCACTCTTATGATATGTTTATGCCTGGTTATATCACTTCTATGACATGGGTTTTGTCAGAGTTATGCCATGTTCATATGCTAATGATGCCAAGGTTGTATGAGGCTATGTTGTGCTTATGGCTTTGTTATGCCTAGTTATATCACATCTATGACTTAGTTTTTGTCAGGTGTATGTCATGGTTGTATAAAGTTATTTTACACTTATGACATGGTTATGCCTGGTTATATTAGTTCTATGACGTTTTTATTTTTCAAAGTTATTCCATAGTCATATGCTATTATGTCACAGCTGTATGCTGTATAAGATTATGTTGTGTTTATGACACGTTTATATCACATCTAAGACTTGTTTTGTTATTCGTACTGATTTAGGCCATGGCTGTATAAGGTTATGACATGCTTATGACTGGTTTTATCACATCTAAGACTTTTTAAAAAATTCATACAGAATTTGGCCATGGCTGTATATGGTTATGGCTGGTTATATCACTTCAATGACATGTTATGCAATGGTCATATGCTAATGATGCCATGGTGGTATAAGGTTCTGTCACTCTTATGATACGTTCATGCCTGGTTAATATCACATCTATGACTTAGTTTTTGTCAGGGTTATGTCATATTAGTATCAAGTTATATCAGACCTATGACATGGTTATGCCTGACTATATCACTTCTGGTCACATTTTTCTCTGTCTATTTTTTAGATCTACTAACAAGCTGGTGTAATGTCCGATTGTTTCCAATTGTCAGAGGCAGAAAAGGAAAGAAAATGCGATGTAAACTGAATAAACGATGAGTGAATAAACGATGAGTGTGTGTTCCAGGAATAACAATGATGATTCGCGTTCTCGAGAAGCGTTAGCACTTTGCTGGGGGATTTCGCAGGATCCTCGGTGTCAATTAGGTCTCAGTGTGATGGGAGCCGAGAGGCTGCAGGATGATGAATGAACTCCTACCCCGAGCTGCCACACACACACACACACACACACACACACATGAACACAGCTTGTCCTGTGCTCTGAATATATACACACATATCTGTTCCATGCTTCCAACACACACACGCACTTCTCTTTCACAATACACACACATTTCTTGGTAGAAATAAAAATATAAAACCGCCTCTAATTGAAACCACGAGTGCGATAATGTCACCAAGATGTGTGGAGAACAATACGCTGCTCTTACGAACGCCCGAGTCTTTTCCGCTGTACACTTGGAGGGAAAAGAAACGCGACCCGAACCTTTGGCTTGACTCGGGATGGGCTAATGTGTGAATCATCGGCTTTTTCATTTCCCACAGAGCATCACAAGTCGGCCGTTTGCTCTTCCTGTTACAATATAAAAGCGATCTAAATTAATCTCCATCTGTCCTATTCAGCGTATACAGTGTACATCACCACTGAGGAGGTCCTGTAGAATGGTTCAGTCCTGAATGAAGCATGGAACGATCCATTACCTGTCTTCACTCCGCGTTTGATCTGCGCTGATCAGTGTGTGTCGTTTAAGAGATGCTTGATCCCTCGGATAGCCAAAAGCTCCCGAACCTTTGTCTGGCTTTGTCATCAGGATCACACACACACACATTTATGGCACATTGTTGAGAGATTGTTTTCCATTTAAACTCAAATAACAGATCAATTAAATCATGATTGTGATTTAATTACCAGAAAATATTTCTGCTTACTATTTCATTTCATTTTTTCAATTTTTATAGAATCCTCATGCTTGTTATTTTTAACCTCGCCAAGTCTGATTGCATCATATTGAATTTGCATTTTTTAAATTTATACATAAATCTCCAAAATAGATTTTTCCTTCTGTAACTTCTTGGTAGATGCAGCCAAATGATCTCACTGGAGCTCAGGAGCTGGACACAATGTCACAATGTCCTTTGTATTTCTAGTGGATTGGACCATTTTATATGGTACACAACATTAAATGTACCTGTAAATGGATTTATTTTTTTTTTTAAGTGCAACGTGTCTTTCTTTAATTAATAAATAAAATGCAATTGTTTGGAAATTACACACTGTAAAGTAGCTCAATAGTGCTGTTTCTCATGAACTGGTTCCTGGATATGTGCTCACACACACACACACACACACACACACACACACACACACACGCACACGCACACATACACACACGCACACACCTGTCCTAGCCATCAATGACCCGACCACCCTGACGAGTTTATGCCTCTATTGTGTAACAACCTCCCTCTGACAGTGGACCGCTCCAGTGGGGCCGAACCGCTGCTGTATTCTGGACCGGTCCATTTCCTTAGTCAATGGAGGTGTTCAGGTCAGCAAACTCCCCTGGCTCCTTTGGAAATGTCTTAATTTGCCCGTTTGTCTTACGCTGTAAAATCCGCACCTGCCACAAAACCCAGTGTCAGAACCACATCCAGAAAATAAATGGGGCTTTATTTTCTTCGTCCTTTGTCCTCTTAATTCATCGACTTCCCCTCTCTCTCGCTGGTTCGCTTCTATTGCACTCAGAAATAAAACATCAAAGATTGTTATTGGCTGCCACACCGGCCAGCTTCGAAGTCAATTAAAGATGTAACAATGTGCTTTTTGTGCTGGCCAGTGCAGGAGTGTGGTTTTACTGCGCTTATTTATTGCCTTGTAACCCCAAAATCAAATTAGTTCATATGGAGTAGGCCGTGTGCGCCCTACCTCCATCATGACTGTTCTCCTTGTGAAGCTGAACTGATACGAAGCCAAAGAAAATAGAGCGGGCGTGACCTCCAGAACGGGGGTCACACTCGATGGCCCAACGGGTCTGCACACGCCTTCATTACAGGTGCTAAATGCTCATATAGGAGTAGCTCTGCGTTTCCCGTGACTGGTGCTCAGGCTCCCAGAGCTCTGGACAAGGCTTTATGAGGACGCCTGCAGACACGCTCGTTCTTTAGCAGGACGGAGAACACGTGGAACAGCTCTCAGGTGACAAAGAAAGCCTCAGAGCCAGAACTGTGCCAATAAGAAAATGATAAATCATCTGAAGAATGGTAGAGAACAATGTGTTTTGCAGAGACAAGCTGGAAGTCCGGTGGTAAATTTAACACTAAAGGGTTTTTTTTTTGTGTGTGTGTGTGGGGGGGGGGGGGTTTCATCTTTCAGGATGAAACTGTTATGAATATTTATTAGCTTTCGATCACCGCATTACATGAAAAACACAAATAAACTACACAAATTCAAATACACTGTGTGAATGCAGAAAAAGACTACAAACACAAATCATTTAGTGGAACCTAAATAAAATGAGTTCAAAAATATTATAAAATAATACAAACTACATTAACACAAATAAACTGTCTGAACACAAATCAATTATATGAACACAAGAAAAAGATATTAGCAAACAAAATAGTTAACCAATTTACTTAACACAAATAAACTACATATACACAAACTACTTTATGTGAATAAACCACACAAACACCAATAAACTTCTCAAAAGCAAATAAACTATATGGATACAAATAAACTACATGAATGCACATCACTTATCATAAAACAAATAACACAAATAAACCCTGAGGACAAATAGATTTAAACTATAGAAATACAATAAACTACGTAAACAAAAATAAATTACCTTAACACAAATAAACAACCTAAACACAAATAAATGACATGAACACACGTAAACTACATACACCTTAACACAAATAAACTACATAAATACAAACAAAATACCTTAACACAAATAAACAACATGAACACAAATAAATTACCTTAACACAAAAAAACTAAATGAAAACAAATAAACTACATGGACACAAATAAACTACCTTAACACAAATAAACTACCTGAACACAAATCAATTACATAAACACATAAATTACCTTAGCACAAATCAACTACATGAACACAAATAAACTACCTTAACACAAATAAACTACATAAACACAAATAAATTACCTTAACACAAATCAACTACATGAACACAAATCAACTACCTTAAAACAAATAAACTACATAAACACAAATAAATGACCTTAACACAAATATATTACATGATCACAAGTAAACTACCCAAACACAAATAAATTACATAAGCACAAATAAACTACATGGACATAAATAAATTGCACAAACACAATTAAACTACATGAACAGAAATAAATTACATGAACAGAAGTAAACTACCTTAACACAAATAAACTACATACAAAATAAATTACCTTAACACAAATAAACTGCATAAACACAAATAAATTACCTTAACACACATAAACTACATAAACACAAATAAATTACCTTAACACAAATAAACTACATAAACACAAATAAATGACATGAACACACGTAAACTACATACACCTTAACACAAATAAACTACATAAATACAAACAAATTACCTTAACACAAATCAAGTACATGAACACAAATAAATTAACTTAACACAAAAAAACTAAATGAAAACAAATAAACTACATGGACACAAATAAACTACCTTAACACAAATAAACTACCTGAACACAAATCAACTACATAAACACATAAATTACCTTAACACAAATCAACTACATGAACACAAATGAACTACCTTAACACAAATAAACTACATAAACACAAATAAATTACCTTAACACAAATAAACTACATAAACACAAATAAATGACATGAACACAGGTAAACTACCTTAAAACAAATAAACTACATAAACACAAATAAATTACCTTAACACAAATCAAGTACATGAACACAAATAAACTACCTTAAAAAACAAATAAATTACCTTAACAAAAATCAGCTACATGAACACAAATAAATTACCTTAACACAACTCAACTACATGAACACAAATCAACTACCTTAAAACAAATAAACTACATAAACACAAATAAATTACTTTAATACATATAAACAACACAAACTCAAATAAATTACTTTAACACAAACAAAATGAACACAAATAAACTACATGGACACAAATAAATTACCTTAAGACAAATAAATTACATGAACACATATTACCTTAGCACAAATAGACTAGATAAATACAAATAAATTACCTTAACACAAATGCATTACATGATCACAAGTAAACTACACAAACACAAATAAATTACATAAGCACAAATAAACTACATGGACATAAATAAACTGCACAAACACAATTAAACTACATGAACACAAATAAATTACATGAACAGAAGTAAACTGCATAAACACAAATAAACTACCTTAAGACAAATAAACTACATAAACACTAATAAATTACCTTAACATAAATAAACTACATAAACACAAATAAATTGCATGAACAGAAGTCAACTACATGAAAAATAAACTACACAAATAAACTAGTTTAGCACAAATAAACTACGTAAACAAATAAATTACCTTAACACAAATGAACTGCATAAACACAAATAAACTACACAAACAGAAATAATTCACCTGAGCACAAATAAAGGTGGTAAATTTAACACTGTTGCAGTTATTGTTTATGACTCTCATGCAGCCATTCATAACTTCATTACACTGAAAACAGCTGGAATATCACGACTGTTTGATTTCAGTTATTTCCGTTAGTGGCGATTTTTATGATCATAATGCAAATGTAAAATCAGCTCCTTCATTTGAGAAGCCCAGAACATCCACTGCACAGAGATGGTGTTACGTCTCTTATGTTTCTAAATGGTTTCATTTTTTAAATTTAATTCTGGAGCACGTGTTGGAATCATTACTAAAGCCTTAAACAATAAAAAATGACCTTAAGATCTGAGTCTGCAAACAAAAGAATGGCTTAACGGTCCACACTAGCCCACACTCACACACTTGCGCAGGAACGTTGGGACAGGTTTAGTATTCTATTACGCCGTGATTGAGTGTTGACATTTCTGAGGCTGTATGAGAGGAAATTCATTAGACGCCGAGCGCTTTCGGGCGATTATGGTCCAGGGCCAGGGTTACGAAAGGTTTTCTAAAGTTCTCTACAGCGCAGAACGTTAATTGAAATCAGTCCTCCATTTTGCAGCGTGTTCCCCGGCAATGGAAAAATAATCGAGGATTGCAATTTGGTCAGGGATGAATGGCAGGAAGCTCAGATGAAGTGTTAGGACACGACTTGTTTTATGGTCCATGTTTTCAGTGCATGGAGCTCCCAAAAGATTCATATTAAATGTATGAAATTACAACGTCTTCAATAACACTGTGTTCCTGTTATATATATATATATATATTTTAAAAAGGCAATATGCAAACACTAGTGTCAGGTTTTCTATCTTTATGAGGACGTGGGATTGACATAATTATTAATATATATGAGTAGTTCTGTCCTAACCTCAGTGACCAGAAGAAAATATTTTAGAAAATTAGTGAATTCCCTGCTGAATAAAAATAAACATAGAAACCCTCATAGAATTTGTAATGGTTTTAATGGGAGTTGTATTGGTTTTAATGGAAACTGTAATGGTCCTTCTAATTGGTTGCCTTCTAGTGGATACCATTAAGGACCGATAATGGTTACAGTAATGTTTTTAATGGTTAGCTGATAGTTTGTGATGGTATTTGTAGTGGAAACCATTAGAGCTTCTGTGATGGTTTCTACTGTTTTTTTCAGCAGGGTTAGCAATCAGTCAGTGCTAGCGTGTGTGCTGGGTTAAGATGCTAGCATTATGGCTGCATCAGTGCCTTAGCATTAACATTCTTTTGTGCGTTAGCATGTGTGTAAATGTGTTACCGGTTTATTAGCAGGTTGTCTTGTAGGTTTTTAATCTGAAATTAGCATGTTGTTTTGCTGCCAGTTAATGGATTAGTATATTGCTAGTAGTTTGTTTGAGTCATTAGTGTGTCATGTGTTAGCATCACACATTCACTTAAAACAAAACAATAAAAAAAAATGTATGAGTCAAACTAGAATTATATTAATTTATATTATGAATTACTTCTAACACACTGTACAGGCCAAACTTTAGGCCACGCCTCCTTGTTGAGTATAGTGCTGGAGCTATGACAGAATTTAGCTCTGTGTCATGCTTTTGTCCATTTTTACAGCATCAGGAAGTCTTTTTGAGACACTGAACAACTCAATAACTCTGTCTGAGGTGAGTGTGTAATGTTTTAGATGCATATTCAGAGTTCTCTTGCTTGTTAGCTAGATTAGCATTGTAGCTACAGTGCAAAACTAACATTTTTAAATGATATTTTATAATGACACATATCCTGCGCTGGACTTCCTGCATCATGCCCAGCATTCTCTGACCAGAGGAAAGAGCTGACTGAAGATGAATGAATGAATGAATAAATTACACATTATTCCATCCTTACATGTAAATTTAAGCAGGGTATACGTACACTGCGTAACTAACATATGCAAATGAATGCAGTACATTAGCATATAGTTGATTTGCGAGAGGGCAAAAGTTCCTAAACAGAGCGTAAAGGTGATATAAACAACCCGGGGTGATCAATGTTTCTCTTCAGCTCATGCATATTAGCCCTGTTTCTCTCTCTGTTTTGCTTTAATGGATAGAAACATATCTTTCCTTCACTAATTGTTTATTTATTAACCTCTTTCCCCTGATATTCAAGCAGAAAAGGAAGGACTTAGTCGGAGCTCTCAGTGTGTGTGTGTGTGTGTAAGGAGAGAGATAGAGGTGGGGGTGGGCTAAGACATCACAGAGATAGTTCTGAACACGTTCTCCTACTGAGGCTTTGCGGCTAATCGCAGCGGAGCTTATTAGCGCCTGACATTTTTATCCGCGAGCCGAGGGCTAACGGGCGCCGCCCGCCTCGGCCCCGGGGCACCTCGGGACTCACCTGAAATAAATCCGATACCTGAGCCGCAGCAATCGATTTCACGTCAACCGCAGAAGTTTTCAGGATGTGCCGGTGGGGTTTGGGGTTCGGGAGCGTGGAGAGTAAGATAGAGAGGACGAGGGAGGAAGAGAAATCTTTGAGAAGGAGTGAGAGAAATCTTAATTAGGTAAGTGCTGATGGTGATGTGAGGATTTCGAGACGGAGGATAGGGAGATCTGCTGAAGGGGAAAAAAAGAGATGGAGGGAAGGAGTGAATGGAGAGGAGCTGAGAGTTCAGTGCTTATACTACTGTACAGCACTGTTGAATTCTGCATTCTAATTGGTCAGCAAGATGTCGATTAAATTTCTGGCAGTAGTTCTAATATGTTATCGTTTCTATAGCAACAGCTTACACGGGGACTTGTATGGCAGATGGATATAAACATATTTATAATAAAAACACATACAGTGAAGTTTTATGTGAGGACATTTTTGGAAGGAGTCTCCAGTGTCAGTGCTTTGTTGCAAAAAAATTAAATGCTGTGTTGTTGTTTGTTTTGTTTTTTTTAAAGAGAGAAAGAGACTGGTGAGGGAGAACCTAAGTGAGAACAGGAACTTGTTTCATAGACGTTCCACACCATTAAATGTAACCATAAACAGCTCAAATGTACTATTTGTCATATTGTGTTATTAATAGAACATTGCTAGTGTTCACATATTGGTGTGGTATTAGAGAAATAAATCACTAAAGGACATGCTGTTATTGGAAAAATAATACACTTCCTGGTTAATTATTTTCCTATAACAGCACAACAAAAGAGTGTTTTATTCTTAAGTTTTTAATTGGACATGTTTTAATTCAATTCAATTTAATTCATATAAACACAGGATACAGATTTGTATGAATTTATCCCTAATGACCAAGCCGGTGGCGATGGTGACGAGGAAAAACTCCCTAAGATGTTATAAGGAACACATACACTAGCTAATACTAGCTAACACTAGCTACATGGTGAAACTAGCTTAACTCCACAGATGATGCTAATTAAAGGAACGTGTTAGACTAAGCAGTTTGGTCTTACTTACGTAACTGTAAATCTTGTTTCCAACTGAAAAACAGGATGCTGACGATGAATAACTTGTGTGAAATCAATAGAAAGATGGAAAGTTGGAGGAAACGGAGGAAACGAGGAAACCGGGTGCACATTGAGCTCCAAGCTGAGAGATTAGTGACTGACAGCTTGAGACGTCCGATGAAGACATAGAGGGGTGATGAAAGCTCCTTGGTTTCTTGAGTGTGTGTGAGTGCGTGTGAGGGGGTATGTGTTAAAAAAGTCCAGGGCGTGCTGAACTCAGACTCCGTGACCACCTGCAGCCCTAAATAGGCCAATTAGAGTAGTGGAGTATTTTCTTAGCAGGTAATGTTTACTAATGAGTTTAGCAGTGCAAAGCCTTTGAGAGCATACACACACATATACACACACACACACACACGTGCACACACACACACATAATCTGCACACTCTACACATACACTCACACATTACTCCTTGCTCCATGTGTAGCCATTAGAAATGTATATAATTTAACCGAGAAAGAGAGATCAGATGTAAACACACGGTCCAAATAACCAAATAACCCTCTGTACTTGATCGGTTCCATGGACCCAGGCCAGGTTTCTGTCAGATTTATTTCTACTTAAAATCCTCATCATTTAAATGGTTAATTGTTTTATTTGTTAATTTAGCTGTTTGTTTGTTTTTTAATTACTTTTTGCTAGCGAAGAGTGAGCATGAGTAATAATCAAAGTAATGGAATACTCGTTATACAGAGACCTAACTTTCTATTCTGTTTATTCTCCTATTTTTCATTTTCTTCAAATTATTATTTTTTTAAAGTAAATATAAAACCCAGATATGCAGATTATTTTTTAAATGTGAATCCACATTGTAGTCTCTTATCTTGGTGCTTGTTTTCTCCATAGTACAGGGAGTTTGTTGACTTGTAGTAATGGTGGTGAGCAATCCAAATGGAATCCAAATGGGCTCTTCTCAGGGGTTCTTCAGGGGTTCTTTGAGGGTCTATTGGATATTTAAGGGTTGTTAGCTTCAGTAGACAGTGTAGACATGGTAGATATCTAAGAGCTGCTGCTGCAATCATAAAGACTGTCCTGTGCTCATCCTAGGACTTCACAAAGGGCTAATTTGCTATTCAGACGTCATATAAACAGGACTCAAGTCTCTGACTTAGCACTATTTGCTTTTATAGCATTTAGTTGTAGAAAAGTGATGATTTATAATCACCCAGAAGAGGTTCCCTTTTGAGTTCGGTTCCTCTCAAGGTCATCTCATGGAGTTTCTCTTCACCACTGTCACATCTGGATTATTCAGTAGGTATCTAAATCTATATCTGGATTCCAGTGAAGCTGCTTTGTGACAGCATCTAGACAAATAAAATGTTATTAAATAGGAAAACACTCAGGTGTATGGCTCTACTCAGGAACTTGAAGGGTTCTTCCAAAGGGATGACCAAAGAACTCTTAAGGAGTCAGAATATTCTGAGTATATGTATTCTATAGTCAACCTAACCACCTGAGCTGAAATAGGACACACCAAAAGTGATTGATTAAATTAAATTGTACACCTCCAGAGTTCATAGCTTTGTATTAAACATGTTTTGATGTCTCAACATTGTCCAGAAATATCTATGACTTATTTTTTAATGTTGAAATGTATTCCTAATATGTCACTGGCCACACAGCATCTTATGTCAATATAAACCATATTGATGGAAATGGAGTCTCGAAAAGCCTTTCCCATAGTTGCAGATCCCTCTTGATAGCAGGTGTGTATAAACAGGTGGGAATGGAAATGAAGCAATGGAGAAAACAGCACAGGCACTCATTAGACAAATTGAGCTGAGTAAATACCAGCATTGGGTTTACAGCAAGAGGATTGCTGCACTTTTGTAGTCACATACTTATTTCAACCACAATTATTTCTCTCAATCACAATTTCACATAAATCACAGCCTTCACATCTTGAAAAGACTTGACATGGTCCAAAAAACCCACTCTGAAACCTCTGGGAACTTCTCGAACATTGGGCACAATTAGCTCAGCGCTAAAAATAAATAAATAAATAAATTTTTAAAAAGCCAAACACGGGGTGGGGGCAACCCGTGCACACCTCTGATCTCTTCTCAGGGAAGTGATGTCATATTCCGGCATGCTGTTTGAAGAGGTGTGTATTTATGAGGGGTCAAACGCTCTAATGGAGGCAGTGGTCCAGCAACAAATTTAATACTGTGTCTCAACACAGAACGGTGTTTAAAGCTACTAATTTATGTGCATGTGGCCCAGGTTTGTGAGCGGAAACGTAAAAGAGGAAAAATATGTAAAGATTTATAGCTGAGTAAAGTTATAATAACTTAATTCAAGCAGTGGAGGTTTAAAAGGACCGGAATGGATTTCATCCTGGTGTTTGAAATGAAAGAACATGTCCAGTGAATTAGGACGGCAAAATGGAGGATTGTGCTGTCTGGAATAAAACAGGTTAGCAATTATAGCTTGCTTAATACAAGAAAACAATCAGGAAGTCCAGTTTATTCGACCAGTTCTACCAAAATGGCAGTGAAAGGACTGGATCAACTGGACCAGCTTGGAAATGTACACCACAAATCCATAAACGGTACCCCTAAAATACTTTAGTAGCGGTAATTCAAAAACTTTTCAACTGGAATACTTTTAAAGGTTCCCTCGGAAGGACAACCATAGAAGCTCTGTAAGAGTTATTTAAGATTGAAATAGATAATTAAGGGCTCTTAAAAGGATTCTTCAAACCCATTCCGATCATGAAACCCTGTCTTTTGCAGGGTTTGATGTACAACTTTTAAGGGTCTCCCCCCAGAGGGACAATCAAAGAAGCTGTAAGCATTCTTCAAGGGTCCTTTAAAGGTTAAGTGGATCTTCAGAGAAGACTCTCTGTAATGGAAACTCTCTATGTTAGGGTTCAACATTAGAACCTGTAAGACTTCCTCAGATGGACAACCAAAGAATCCTTAAGGGTTCTTCAAGGGTTCATTAGATAAAAATCTATTCTTATCTTTCAGAAATGACTCTTCAAAACCATTTGGATGGGAAACCCCACTGTTATCAGGTTCGATGTAGAGCATATAAAGGTTCCACCAAGAGGGACAATCACAGCATTCTTCAAGGGACCTTTAAAGGTGAAGTGGATAATTAAGGGTTCTTATCTTCCAAAAAGGGTTTCTACAGAGAAGCTTCTCTAGAATGCAAACATTCTATGTTTGGGTTCAACATAGAACCTTTAAGACTTCCTCAGAAGGACAACCAAAGACCCTTAAGGGTTATTCAAGGGTTCATTGGAAAAATACCTGTTCTAACCTTACAATAATGATTCTTCAAACTCCTTTTGATTGGAAAACCCTCTGTTGTCAGGTTCTATATTGAGCGCATAAGGGTACCCCCTTCTTCTCTGAAATGGAATCATGCTGCTGTATGGTTTAACATAACATAGAACTTTTAATGCTTCCTCAGAAAGACAACCAAAGAACCCTAAAGGGCTATTCAATGGTTCATTGGATAAATGCGGGTTCTTTCTGTACCTTCTACTTCAAAGCCTTTCTGATTGGAAAACATTCTGTTGTAGGGTTCTATGTAGAACACTTAAGGGTTCCCCCAGAAGGACAAACAAAGAATCTCTGCAAAGCCTTTTGTGTAAATTGTTCTCCTGAAGGCCATAGTGATGTTGACATAATCCGTCATAGCTCCAAGAACTTATCTACCAAACATCACTTGAGTATGCTAAGATGGCAACAAGGAAAATGTCAATAGCAACTTCTTAAAATGTTATTAAGGCTGTTATGTTTCTATCCAGAGTTAACCGTGGTCCACCGACAGGACTGGAGGAGGAATTACACATTTACGAACATGGCGGACACTCGTAAATCAGCACACACACCCAACTCTGCCCAGTGGTGGCTGTCAGGCTCTGATTTACTGCGATTCACCGCTAAAACATCCATACATGAGGGTACGGAGCGAGCGCCAAAGAATTTATGAAAGGAAATAGCTCTACATTTACTCGTGTGTTTTATGGTATTTTCCAGGGAAAGTGTCACGTTCCATTCGCTCGCTGGGAATCTAGCTGGTAGGAAACCGATGACAACATCTGGATGTGATTTTCGGGGTGAAATATGAAATGCAAAGTGTTGCAGAAGCACACAGGATGATGGATTGTGATTACGGGTTTGAGTGGCAACAATATTTGTGGTTACTTTTCGTCAGAGCGGTTTCTGATGAGTATGAAATAAAGAACGCTACATGTCGGGATAGCATGATAAAATGTTATATTAAAACATATAATCAGGGATTAAACAGGGAACAAATATTCACTTTCAATTTCATGTTTTCAAAGATAACGATATTAAATTCAGTCTAATTAGTAATACAGACACTGAGCACACTAATAACTAACAGTTATCATTAAGAGCTTAGTTACTCATTAACTATTTACTAATTACTGACTATAACAAATCCAATGAACTAATAAGGAGGTTTGTTTATATAAAACGAAGTAATGATCGGTTATTAAGCTAATGAACTAAGCATCAATATGATAGTGTTTAAAACATATTTAGCTATTTACGTTATTAATAATAATAATAATAATAATAATAATAATAATAATAATAATTACTATTTTTTTATTTAATGATATTTACATTTAGGTACTTATCTATCTAATCTTATACTTATCTTTTATAGTACTTTTAAAGTTTAAAAATGATGCAGATGAGTGTGTGTTACATACAACATATATATATATATATATATATATATATATATATATATATATATATATATATATAACATTTTTAAAATAATACATATAGGATTTAAAAAAAAATGTAACACATTCATTTATATTTTTATGCATGTATAATATATGCTATATGCATTTTTAAACATTTTCCATGATTTTCTTTCCTTCTGGTAAATTAATATTTTCACTAATCATAATTAAGTACTGCAAAAAAATTAATATTCTTTAGATACTGTAGATGAGTTGCATTCTCTTTTTTTTTCCTTCTTAATATCCATCCATCCATCTATCCATCTTCTACCGCTTACTCCTTTTCAGGGTCATGGGGAACCTGGAGCTTATCCCAGGCAGCATCGGGCACAAGGCAGGGTACACCCTGGACAGGGTGCCAGTCCATCACAGGGCACAATCATATACACACTCACACACCCATTCATACGCTACGGACACGCTAATCAGCCTACCATGCATGTCTTTGGACTGGGGGAGGAAGACGGAGTACCCGGAGGAAACCCCAGCAGCACATGCAAACGCCGCACACACATGGCCCCAGCGGGACTCAAACCCTGGACCCTGGAGGTGTGAGGCGAACGTGCTAACCACTAAACCACCGTGCGCCCCCTTCTTAATATTTGACAGATTTTTTTCCGAACACATCGTCAGTGGCACACACTAATGCTTCCCAAAATGGTGATTTGAAGGGAAAGGAAGTGACAAAACGAAACAAAGAAGCCATTTACATATCGCATGTTGTGTTAAAGAAGAGTCCTGGAGTCTCAGAAGTACCAACGATACACCTCAGGAAACTCTGAAACTCTTCTAGCTTCGTGAAGTCGCCCCCCCCCCCCCCCCCAAACAACGGCAGTCCAACTGTGGTGTCTAAAATTATATATGTCATTTCTCATTTTCAGACTGGAATTAATTCATTGTGATAGAGTTATACTTTTATCAAATAAAATATGCTAAAATATTTAACATATTGAGCTGATAAAATGATGCTACATGATCAGTTAAGGGGAATCTGCACTCTCCAAGACCCCATGCAGTCACAATATATTTCTTCTCCTACATTTTCACAAACATTTTTTTATTTTCATTTTCAGAAATGCAAAGGACAGTAATGTAAATATTCCCTGCTGGAGTCTTTTGAATCAGAGGAGGGAAAAAAAAGATGTGATCAGGGATGCAAGAAAGAAAAATGGCGGCTTCACAATGAAAGGATGCAATTAGCGACGTTAAACGAGTGCGGGTCCGATGAGTAAATAAACAGCTCGAGTGACAATGGGCATTTATCTGCCGTTTCTCTGTTTTAACTCTTCTACACGCTGCCTGCCTTTATGTAGGGCTCGGAGCCGAGGCAGTGGGGAAAAAAGGAGAAGGAGAAGGTGAGAGAGAGACAGACAGACAGAGAAATGGAGGGAGGAAGAGAGATGGAGGTGCGAATCTCGTTTCAGCAGCATCTTCATACACTGTCACTAAACTCCAGCGGTAATTAATTAACTTATCCGCAGCAGACAAGTGTTACAGCGACGAGGGAAAAAATAATTACCATGAAATCGCTGCTTTACTTTCACATGACACGGTGATCCACACACACACACACACACACACACACCCTTTTATGTGAGATGCATATGGTGGTCGACTCTACAGTTCAGAAAACACAAATCAGCTACATTAAACAAATTAAAGCCACGCCTCATTCATTATGACTGACAAGTACATAGGCCACACCACCTTCACTGCAACTGATAAGCACACAGGCCACACCTTCTACCATGTACCCTACAGACACCATGTCCTTGCCACCTTCATTATAACTGGCAAGCACTTAGGCCACTCCTCCTTCACTGAGACTAACAAGCACATAGGCCACGCCTCCTTCACTGAGACTGAGAAGCACACCTGCCACGCCTCATTCATTATGTCTTACAGGTACATAGGCCACACGTCCTTCACTGCAATTGATAAGCACACAGACCACGCTTCCTTCACTGAGACTGACAAGCACACAGGCCACGCCTCCTTCACTATGTCTGACAGGAACACAGGCCATGCCTCCTTCACTATCTCTGACAAGAACACAAGCCACACCTCCTTCACTAAGTCTTATAGGTACGTAGTCCATGCCTCCTTCACTATGACTGATATGTGTGTGATGAAATAGTGTGTGTGTGTGTGTGTGTGTGTGTGTGTGTGTGTGTGTGTAAAGGTTACAGCGCAAGTCCTCAGTTATCTCAGTGTTGTGTGGAACAGCGCTGTGTGTGTTGCTAAATGTCAGTTTGCCCATATGGCCCCTTGGCTGACAGATGCCACTTCCCCTGGCCCAGCCATTTACTTACACACACACGCACACACACACACAGATGCACCCTAACCACATAAGTACAGGTTATTGGACACCTGCTCAGCAAGAGAAAAGTGGTGAGGTGGTGAGAGGCTCTCTCTCTCTCTATCTCACTCTTTCTTTCTTACTTTTTCAAAAGGCACCAATGTTTTGAAAATTTTTTTTTTTCAAGTTTGCTTGCTTTCTCAATTACATTACCAAGAAAGCTTTCCAGAATGTGATGTTTCAGAAAGTCTGGTCTGTGGTGTCTTTCTCATCACTAGGTTTGTGTGTGTGTGTGTGTGTGTGTGTGTGTGTGTGTGTGTGTGTGTGTGTGTGTGTGTTTCACAGTATGTGTATCCTGGGCCGAACAGCACTAACGTTCTCAAAGCAGGATATCACGTTTGTCTTTACATGGCTAATGGATCGGGCCATGACCTTCGGCTGCCACCTGGAACAACAAAACACACACACACACACGCTTGGCAAAGAGAGAGCAGAGTGTGTTTAAAGCAATGGGTTGTGTGACCAGTGCCAGCATACTTCAGCAGCCTGAGATTTAAACACCTGAGACAAAGTAGTATGGAAGCAGGAGGCTTGGACACACACACACACACACACACAGGTCCATAGGGCAGCTGGGGGTTGTTTAGGATAGTAGAAATGAGACACACACACACACACACACACACACACACACACACACACAGAGAGAGAGAGTCTTGTTCAGTAGTAGTGACAGAGCAGTGTCAGCTCTTTTCAGATTCATGCTCATGTTCAGAGCTATATGACCCTGGGGTCCACACAGCGGTCATACACACACACACACACACACACACACACACACACACACACACACACACACATACACACACACACATAAGGCACAGACTGTGTAAACCTGAGGTAAATCTATTTTTACTCCTTTTTTTCTTGTTACACTTACCAAGTATTTAGCACATTTTTATGTCACTCAGATGCTTACTTTAACACAAAGCTAATGCTAAACTTAAGTGTCATGTGTTTAGTGTCTTTACAAAAATGATTTCATACCTTCACATAAACAGAATGAGACGTTTATAATTTCCTTTTTTGTAACTTTGAGCTCAAGAGCTGTTGTCTTTTCTCAATATAGCAAAATGCAGTGAAGTTAGCGATTACTGCTAAGAGGATTTTTTTTTGTCATTTTATACAGTGTAGAATCTGTC
Organism: Ictalurus furcatus; assembly: GCF_023375685.1. NCBI lineage: Eukaryota > Metazoa > Chordata > Actinopteri > Siluriformes > Ictaluridae > Ictalurus > Ictalurus furcatus. Next base: position 17,747,539 of record NC_071256.1, on the reverse strand, counting down.
ATCACATCTGAGGAAAATGTTGACATTGCCGCTAATTTCGTCTCATTTCTACCATCACTTTGCCTTTCCTTTGTCCTTAACAAAAGATTTCACAGCAAATAATAATGAGTTAAATGCTTTACCTCAGTTATTAGCCAGGTTCTTCTTGGTAAACATGTTTTCTGGTTGCCTAGCAACAGTTTTCCATTTCAGGCAAGACTCTACATGTGAATTTTATAGAGATCACAATCAGTTTTTACTTGATTGTCAATTGCTGATATGTTTTTATTTGTTTATATAAATGAGGCATCTTCTAAATAAATGTCATTTTTTTACATTATAAAATAAATAAAAAACACATCTTTGGGATGGTGTTAGAATTAAAAATATATATATATTTTACAGTGAACATACTCAGAAACAAAATAGCTGGGAAATCATTTATTATTTAATTATGAAAAGACCATGGGGTGTTCTGATTTATTTTATGTCATTTTTAAGTATAAAATCTATAATTTTATACTTCATTTTCTAAAAAATCTATCTGTAATATGCTTCTAATTAAAGATAGGAATGAACATGAACGTGGAAAAATTCATAAATGAAGTCATAAACAAATCCTTTTGGTTCTGAACAAAGAAAACGGCACAATGAACAATGTGTACAATAATGTATCTATAATTTCTAAATGTATTATTAAATGTTACACATGTATTTAGAGACCATTATACATATGACCTTCACAAAAAGTGTTACAAAAATAAATAAATAAAAATAAAGAGACGTCTCATGATGCATTGCTCAGCTGAGTTCCTTTAGTATTATATAATGATATAATTTGTTATGAACACTTTTTTACTGTATATTGCAACAGGTAAACAATTCATAATGCATAATTAAGACAGTTATAATGGGTAATACATTTTTAGAAATAAATATAACAACTTGTATATGAATATACGTTATGAATGCATTATAACATGATATGAACAGGTTTGTAGTTCATTATAATTATGACCTTTATAGAACCATGAGGCATTATGAACACTACTTATAATGCATGTTAACAATTCTTAATGCATGATAAAGATGGCTACAAAGTATAACGCGTATTCATAAATCATTATAACGATGTGTATAATGCCTTATGAATGCATTATAACATGATATGTGTGTGCATAGTTCATTGTAAATATGAGCTTCGTAGACATCCTTATCACCTTAATTAACGCTTTACGTGTGTTCCTTAAAATGAATTGTTTGAATTACTGACAAATCAGTAATTATAATATTAGTAATATTATAAGTATAATAATGATTTTTTTTTAATTATTCAGACTTTTAAGACCTTGCTGTAGAGAGTATGTGTACAGCAGCTATGAGAGGTGTGTACTGCTGAGGGGTGTGTGTGTGTGTGTGTGTGTGTGTGTGTGTGTGTGTGTGCGCGTGTTTAAACTTTTAAACATTTTATCTACATCAGATGGCCTTGTTCAGCTCTATAGCCTCTATTTGGCTCTGTATCATCAAATGGAAATGCGATTTGCAAAACGAGCGTAAACTCTGAGCTCCAAGCTAAAGCAGCGGATAACATCCCCATGCTGCTAAATCCCTCACCGCGACTGGAAACTGCTTACCTTGAGCCAAGTGCATCATGGGTGAGCGGAGAAGGAGAGGTTTAGAAATACCCGATGAGCCCTTTGTACAGTGGAGAAGTGTGTGCGTGTGTGTGTGTGTGTGTGTGTGATGGCGTGAACGCAGGCCCTCACTCAGGAGGGAAAACCGAGAGGGAAAGTTACACAGCTGGTTTTGTGGTGTGAACTGGCCGAGGTCAGTGCAGTAAAATCCCCCCTACACACACACACACACACACACACACACACACACACACAGGTCCGAATATCGTGACAGAAAAGTCACAACTGCATTACAGAAACTGCCACGTTACAATTAAAAAAAGCATTATAGTACCCAATATATTTAGGTTGTTTTTGTATACATTCACCTTCTCATCAAGTTCCTATAAACTCTGCTTAATTCCGAAATTAGATTGTTGAACATTATTTTACATTTTAGACATTTAAGTATTTATTAATTTTCTCCAATGTCTGCAAAAGTGTTTTAAGAAGGTGAGACACGAGAAAACTAATAAATACATTGTCTTACTTTATTCTTTGATTATTTTAATTTAAAAAATATTTGGGTGAATCTAAAAATTGTAGACATGGCAATAAATGTAGAATACATAGGAAATAGGAAAACACAGTTTGGACTTCGCAAAGAGACAAAGAAAGAGTAGGATATAAATAACTAATCAAGGGCTAACCACAAAACAGGTGAACACAATAGAGCAACAAAGCAATGACAAGACTACAACAGACACAGTGGTGCATGGCAAAATAAACAAAAACACAACCAGGAACTTTTAATGAAACAATTAAATCAATTAACATTTAACTAAAAATGTCAATATTAAATGTTTATTTATTTATTAACATTGTTACCTTTTTGTAAAGTAAGTTGTTACTAACTCCTAGCATTTTATATCCATTCAGACGTGCAGAAAAACAAATTTGCTATGAGATTCTTTTTTAAGAAATGGGATTAATAATTATTGAAAATTTGTAAATGAGAGAAAATGAGATTTTAGGATTTTGTAAAGTAAGCGAGAACTTCTTAAATTTATTATTATTATTATTATTATTATTATTATTGTTGTTGTTGTTGTTGTTGTTGTTGTTGGTGGTGGTGGTGTTGTTGTTGTTGCTGTTATTATTGTTGTTATACTATTGTGAAGCTGTTAACAGATGCCCCATGATGCACTGAAAATCATTATATGAAATTTTATTGCACTAAAAGCAAATAAAAATGAAACGTAATATGTACAATTTAATGCATATATTTCAAATAATGTCATTTCAACTTCAAGTACAAACTACACATTTATGAACTTTTTCTCCTTTTCATTTCTTATCTTTTCTAAGTTAGAGTTAAAAATTATTCTTGATTGATTTATGAATGATATTATACTATCATTTATTTATCAAATTTAATTAAAAGATTGCTACAAATAGTACTTAGGTTTAAAAAATAATATATTATTTATTGAATAGCTAATTTTATACTTATGTTTTTAATACGTATTAAATGACTGGATAGCTATGTAAAAAATGAATAGATAATAATTTAAACAGCTGTGAGTATATAATATGATTATAATATCTAATAACAAACTAATAGCAATAATAGAGATTTTAAAAATATGGTTTCAGAATTATATATGTGTGTGTGTTTTATATATACATACACACATACACATTATCAGGACCTCTACATCTGCAGTTGAACAATTAGTGCCGCATTTCCACGGCTGGAATCTTTCCGAGGCCCGTTTGCTCCTCAAGGTAACACAGCACATTAAACACAAGGAAACGCTGATCAAGTGCCCGTTGGGTCGGAACCAGACCGAGATGGCCCATTTTCTCCCACACGTCCTATTAAACAGTCAGGAGTCGAGCATTTCGGCCACCGAGGGGAACCGGATCGCGGCCTCTTTTCGGATCATAAATTACAGGTTTTAAACAACAGGGAGTCGAGGAAGGCCTCCATAACCACCAGGAGTGGTGCGCTCTTGTAAAGAAATTAACCTTGGCTTCGCACCAGCGCATGAGAGCGAGTGAGGGAAGGAGCAACATGTTATCTTTAAAACCTTGACCTTTCAATCTTAAACTGTTTGGAAGGATGAAACGGTTTTATGTTTGCTTAAGTTTTAAGGCCTAAACGTACATTTTTTTACATGCAATTGTTATTCCATTATAGACTTTGCACAGACACCTAAAATTACTGCAATTACTTCTTACATTAAAATGCCAATCAATTTCACAGGTTGGAGAAGCTTTTACGTATCATAAGCACTATTACATCTTAGTGTTTTGTTTATTCACGTTCATTAAACCTTAAAAGGAAAAATCCACCATGAATCACTTGCATATCAATATTAGTGAATAATATGTGAAGTTCAGTGGTGTCCAAGATATGAAGTATTTTCTAATAATTTGGCATTTTTGGTTTATTTCGATTAGACACATTCAAAGTATGTCGAATCACTACATTAACATATAACAGTATTCATTAAGTTTTTTTTCTACTCTATTATGTTTTCGACATTAACATAAATCCAGTATTGTAGCATAATTACCCATAATATGTAAAAAGTAAGGATACTCGGGGACATGCTATCATAGGTAAATAATCAACAACCTTACCACCTTGAAGTTTTACTATAACAATCCTGAAACATGTCCCGAAATATTTTATGTGTAATACCAAGCTAACGTTACCTCATTAATGATAGAACAACATTTATACTATTTATCCTTTTATAGTTACATTTTAATGTTGTGGAACGTCTGCAAAACAAGTTAGTTCCTGTTATCACTTAGCCATAGAAGCTGTAAACAGTCGTTTCCTCACTAGTTTCTCTTTTTTTAATGCTCTTGAAATTAATAAGACAAATATACACGTTCAATATTACTGAGAAATAGAAATTGACTGTTACAAAGCACTGACACTGGAGACTACTTACCAAAAACTTCTCAACACCATCTCAAACAATGATACTTAAAAAAAAATCTGTTTATGTCAAGCATCCACCTTGTAAGTTGTTACTGTAGAAACAGTAGCATATTATTCTCATAGCTGCTGTTATAGGAAATGAAACCAACACCTTCTGACCAATCAGAATCACGAGTTCAGCAGTGCCTGGGTTCACATACAGTACATGCTATTACATTTTATGTCGTTCATATTGTAATAGTTATTGCGTTCTGAGCAAGCCACAAAATGGTTTCACAAAGTGTTTTTCTGCACCTGTGTACTGAATACTGAGGGGGGGAAATAAAGAAAATTATTTCCTGCTGATGGAGGACATTAGTTAGAATGATGGTTCTTCTTTCTGAGAATTATGACAGATCATGACCTTATCCTGTTGTCCTGAGGTTACAGGTCCAAAAAGGAGAAAGAAAAAAGAACGGACGGTTTTATTTGGGTGAAGCTGAAAATTGTGATAAATAAATAAATAAATAAATAAATAAATAAAAGATATGTGGAATATAGAGAATACAAAGAAACAGAAAAAAAAAGACAAAGTTAAAGTTACAAAAAGATTCATATTAAGACTTTGCAAAGAAACAACAAGGCATAAATAGACAAACACAGAACAGGAGAACACAATAAATCAACAAACAAATAATGGGACAAGAGCAGACACATGACTAAAACAAAAGCATGGTTAAGTAAACAAAACATGACTGGGAACTACATGCTGAAAGATGTGCCACTTAACAAATTATTTGAAATAAAACCAAGTATTCTTTTATTTTTAATATATTACTAACAACACTCGTTTTCAATATACGAAATGGATAAAACAAAATACTAGCCATAAGATCAAATCCAACGACATATATACTGAAAAAAAAAAACTGCCTTTGCTCTCAACCCTCAAATGTCTGGATTTTTATTTGAGTTCATGTCATCTTTATTTTGATGGGAAAGTCCCTGTGAGACTGCAAGGGGAAAAAGGTGGGTGGGGGGAATGCAGGTATCAGCAAATAGAAAAAATACACAGCCTTCACAATAATAATTCTGCCCATGTTTATTCACATTTGCTGTGACAAAGACACACACACTATCAGGTCATGAACTCATACTCTCAGGTCCTGGACACGCTGTTACACACTACCAGGTCAGGGACTCACACACGCTAAGTCTACAGACTCACACACACTCAAGTCCCGGACTCACACACTCTCAGGTCTAGGACACACTTGCTCAGATCAGGTACTCACACACTCTCAGATCAAGTACTCACACACTCAAAGGATATGGACTCACACACTCTCTGGTCCTGGACTCACACATTCTCAGGCCACAGACTTAGACACTCAGGTCTAGAACACACCCTCAGATCAGGTACTCACACACTCTCAGATAATTGTATTCACACACTCTCAGGTTAGAGAGTCCTCACTCTCGGACTCTCGGGTCAGGTACTTACACACGCTCAGGTCCTGGGCTCACACTGTTGCACACTAGCAGGTCAGGGACTTACTCACTCTCACACACTCTCAGGTCATGAACTCACGCACAATTTCAGGTTAGATACTCACACAATCTCAGATCAGGAATACACACAGACACTCACTCTCAGGTCCAGGACTCCCAGTTTCAAATCATGGACTCACATTTTCACACACTCTCGGGTCACAGTTCTACACTCTCAGTACTACACTGAGTCTGCATTTTATTGTGCACTCACAGTTTTTTTTTTTGATTGGTTTGATTGACAGATACTCTAAAATAATTATTATGATTATATAATTTTCCACTTGTTTATATAATGCTTATCTGTTTTTTCTCGACAGCTGTGTCTGAGCTGCTGTAAAACAAAGCAGGCTCTAACTGTTAACTGAAATATTTTTTAAATGTGAAATGAATTATATATTTACTTTATTACAGTATCACTCACTGGAGTGTTTTCTTTCATAACAGTTCTGCATTCAGATGGGAATGTGTGTGTGTGTGTGTGTGAGAGAGAGAGAGAGAGAGAGAGAGAGAGAATAAGCACTGGGTGTCTGAGTCTGAATAACTCTGAGCTCTGTTGGTGTTTTACATGACTGTTAACACTCAGAGCCATGAATCATGAACCAGAAACCTCGCCTCATCTACACACATGGAGAGAGAGAGAGAGAGAGAGAGAGAGAGAGAGAGAGAGAGAGAAGCAAAAGAGAGGTAGGAGGTAAGAGAAAAATCTGATTAAAAGTCCATATGTCAGCACTGAAGACTACCAGCGCAGTGAGCAAGCCCAGCCTGAACAGACCTAAAGGGCGAATCGCTCACTTCCAGAAGTGTTTAAGGGCAAATCAGCGCTGCCAAGTATGATGTTACTCACTTCCCAAGTTAATGTTCACTCAGGAAGGAGCTTTATTGGCAAAGCGGAGGGGGAGAAAGCCACGGCCAGCTGCGAAAACACCGTTAAAGGGGCTTTAGCGCTCATTTCATGAATACTTAAAGTTTCCTTATTGAAAAAGGAAGAAAAAAGTTAAATGAATGGACTACGCACGGGTTTTCCCTTATTGTTCGCCGTTCCCAAACTCCTCCACATGGGCCAGTGGACCGTCCTCCGGGTTCAGCCGTCCTGTGAAACTCAATCTCACAAATGGTCCAAGGCTCTGTTTTCTTCTTTTTCACCTCTTCCGAGGTGTTCTGGGAGCACTGTTTGGATGGGGAAAGTCAGGATTTTGTGCCTGGGCTTTACCTCAGACCAGGGTTTCAGAAGCAGCTGGGTTTAGCCAGGGTGGAAAAGAGGGGGTACAGAAGAGAGGAACAGAGTGTGTGTAAAACCAGAGCTGGTAACTCTTGGCTGGAAAGTCCTACTGAACTATTGGGTCATCCAATAAGTTCTGACATGAATGTTTTAAAAGGGAATTTGATCTGTCCTGTGGGGCTATGGTACAACTTACATACCATAGTGAAGTTTATTATTATTATTGTTGTTGTTGTTGTTATTGTTGTTATTAAAACTATAATGGTGAATCAAACTAAGTTGCAGGCTTAGAACTCACACCAAACTTGAGATTCAAAAGCATGGCTGTGAAGTCATGTCGATATCCAACATATAGCCCTACATCATCAGTCAGATTATCGCCTATTCTGTTTCTTCTTGATCAACTTAATAATGACATTGGAATCAAAAATGGTGAAGTTAAAGCCAAAGGTCATGAGAATGAATGGGAATAGAGTGATGACTATTTTGTTTAACACTGTGCCAAAACATATAGGGTCAGAGCTCAAATAAGTATCTCAGACAACAATAAAGGGCTTTACTGTTGCCAATTTGTTTGCAGTTCAATGCCAAAGTTGGTGTTTATTGGTGTGTGTTGATGTGTGATGGTGTGTTGGTGTTTGATGGTACACCCTCAATTCCAAAAAAGTTGGGACACTGTGTAAAATGTAAATAAAAGCCAACTGCAATGATTTGCAAATCTTATAAACCCATATGTTATTCACAATAGAACATAGAAAACATATTAAATGTTTAAACTGAGGAAATGTACCATTTTAAGGAAAAAAATAAGGTAATTTTGAATTTGATGGCCACAACACGTCTAAAAAAAATTTGGGATGGGGCAATAAATACAGGATTTGCTGGAAATGCAAATCATTGCATTGTGTTTTTATTTACATTTTACACAGCCTCACAACTTTTTTGGAATTTGGATTGTAAATATTGTTTGATGGAAACTGGTGTCTGTCGGAGAATGTTGGTGAACATAAGTAAATTCGGTGAAGATGTGTTTGATTGTGTTTTTTGGATAAAGATAATGTTTGCTAGTGTTTATTGAAGAATATTGGTCTGTTGTGGTGCTGAGTGACTGTAGTGACTTGAATATGTATTGCAGAATACTGGTGTTTGATGGCATATGTTGGAGAATGCTGGTATATGTTGGAGAATGTTGGTGTATTTTGGAGAATGTTGGTGTTTGTTGGAGAATGTTGGTGTACTGTATACTGGAAAATGTTGGTGCTTGTTGGAGAATGCTGGTGTATGTTGGAGAAAATTGGTGTATTTTGGAGAATATTGGTGTAGTTTGGAGAAAATTGGTGTATCTTGGAGGATATTTCTGAAGTTGGAGAATGCCGGTGTTGAGGAATATTGGTGTATTTTGGAGAATATTTGTGTAAGTTGGGTAATATTAGTGTATATTGGTGAATATTGATGTGTGTTGGAGAAGAATGATTGTCTGTTGGAGAATAATGTGGAGTGGTGTTTGAATGATTGGTGTCTGGTGGAGAATGTTGGTGAATATTGGTGTATGGGAGCAGAGTGGGCTTCATCTGAAATGTTGTGTTGGGGTGCCATGTGTGTGATTGTTGGCAAGTTTCCAAAATACCATAGCACACTACATGACAATGTATTAAAAGTAAAGTTGCTGTTAGTTAAATATCATAGAACTGTCATTCCAAAAACCAATCATCTAACCTGCTCTCACACAGCTTTCCTATAAGTAAGATGAACTCCATCAAGTTTCATATGAATGAGCCACAAGTGCTGACCCCACCCCTTGTCCAAACCTCAATGGAGAATAATCTTTTTTTCCATCCTAGCAATGCACATGCACTATGATTTACAAAGGAGCCAAGAATAAATACTGGATATAAACCAATGGCAATCCAACCAATTCAATATTCTCACAAGAGTCTCTGACCATCTCACATTTACCAAATGTCAGTGATGGATGTACACTGAGATTTTGTTTCGATCTTAGGAAATATGTCTGGGACTCTAATATCCTGGCTAAAATCCTTTGGTGTGTGTGTTTAACTACAAGGAGGATAAATAACATGATTCCAGGTATATATATATATATATATATATATATATATATATATATATATATATATATATATATATATATATACATATATGTATATAAAGAGTATGTGTGTGTGTGTGTGTGTGCGTGTGTGTGTGTGCATGCTGACAGGAAGGGGAGGATAGAATGCCAAAAACATGTTTAAGTCATCAGTCAAAACAGAGGGTGTGCTGGTTGTGAATCAACAATCTGTCAGTAGCATCAAAAAGATAAAATAGCCAAATTTATTAGTGTCAATCGCTAGGAGAAAGGAGATTTGAATCTCAGAGTCCATTCCAACCAAACTATACTGTACCTTCAGGTTTTTAAACTTTTAAACACGGCCATAAAGAGGCCGAAGGTGGCTCATCTGATCAGACTGAATGACTTTTGACAGGCATTGAGTAATGGCCGCAAAGCCCAAGAGGGGAACGTTAGTGCCAAAACCCTCTCCTGCAATATTTAACCAGTCGAACGTAGGGGGGATGTCACCCAGTGTCCAGGCTCAGCAAACAGCACTCACCCATCTGGAAGCCATTAACGTACAGTGCTTTATTGAGCTAAAATATCACAATTGCAGCAATATACAAGCCACGATCCCACCTAGGAGCTTCACTTTATGGGTGATTCTACAATTACATTAACACATATGCATTTAAAATAAAGGTGAAAGACATTTTAAGCACAGGTAAAGTGCCTTTCACGAATACCCATGTTCATGTTTCAGATAAATAACTTTAACAAAAACTACAAAATCTACAGATTTAAGAAAGCAGCATTTCCACCTCCCAGCCCATTATAACTGCACTTTACCTTGAAATCAAACCTATTTATTAAAATAATTAGGTCATAGTTGCTGCATATGGAGCTGTGTAGCCAAAGACCGGTCAGAGTGCCTATGCTGGACCCTGTTCACCACCGAAAGTGCCTACAATGGGCACATGAGCATCAGAACTGGATCATGGAGCAATGGAATAAGGTGGCCTGGTCTGATGGATCATGTTTTATTTTACATCATGTGGACAGCCGGGTGCATGTGCGTCACTTTCCTGTAGAAGAGATGGCACCAGGATGCACTATGGGAAGAAGCTGGTGGAGGGAATGTGATGCTCTTGGCAATGTTCTGCTGGGAAAACTTGGGTCCTGCCATTCATGTGGATGTGACTTTGACATGTACCACCTACCTAATCATTGTTGGAGACCAAGTTATGTCAATGGTTTGAGAAACATGACAAAGAGTTCAAGGTGTTGGCCTCCAAATTCCCCAGATCTCAATCAGATTGAGCATCTGTGGGATGTGCTGTACAAACAAGTCTGATCCATGAAGGCCCACCTTGCAACTTACACAATTTACAGGATCTGCTGCTAACGTCTTGGTGCCAAATACCACAGCACACCTTCAGAGTTCTTGTGCTCATGTCTCAATGGGTCAGAGCTGTTTTGGCCATACAAGGGGGACCTACCTATGTCTACCTATGTACAGTATCTCACAAAAGTGAGTACACCCCTCATATTTTTGTAAATATTTGATTAGATCTTTTCATGTGACAACACTGAAGAAATGACACTTTGCTACAATGTAAAGTAGTGAGTGTACAGCTTGTATAACAGTGTAAATTTGCTGTCCCCTCAAACTCAACACACAGCCATTACTGTCTAAACCGCTGGCAACAAAAGTGAGTACACCCCTAAGTGAAAATGTCCAAATTGGGCCCAAAGTGTCAATATTTTGTTTGGCCACCATTATTTTCCAACACTGCCTTAACCCTCTTAGGCATGGAGTTCACCAGAGCTTCACAGGTTGCCACTGGAGTCCTCTTCCACTCCTCCATGATGACATCACGGAGCTGGTGGATGTTAGAGACCTTGTGCTCCTCCACCTTCCGTTTGAGGATGCCCCACAGATGCTCAATAGGGTTCAGGTCTGGAGACATGCTTGGCCAGTCCATCACCTTCACCCTCAGCTTCTTTAGCAAGGCAGTGGTCGTCTTGAAGGTGTGTTTGGGGTCATTATCATGCTGGAATACTGCATACTGATCATGCTCTGCTTCAGTATGTCACAGTACATGTTGGCATTCATGGTTCCCTCAATGAACTGTAGCTCCCCAGTGCTGGCAGCACTCATGCAGTCCCAGACCATGACACTCCCAGCACCATGCTTGACTGTAGGCAAGACACACTTGTCTTTGTACTCCTCACCTGGTTGCCACCACACACGCTTGATACCATCTGAACCAAATAAGTTTATCTTGGTCTCATCAAACCACAGGACATGGTTCCAGTAATCATGTCCTTAGTCTGCTTGTCTTCAGCAAACTGTTTGTGGGCTTTCTTGTGCATCATCTTTAGAAGAGGCTTCCTTCTGACCCCCCACCCCTTCAACCTCTGCAGCAGTGCTGGCAGCACTCATACGTCTATTTCCCAAAGACAACCTCTGGATATGACGCTGAGCACATGCACTCAACTTCTTTGGTCGACCATGGCGAGGCCTGTTCTGAGTGGAACCTGTCCTGTTAAACCGCTGTATGGTCTTGGCCACCGTGCTGCAGCTCAGTGTCAGGGTCTTGCTAATCTTCTTATAGCCTAGGCCATCTTTATGTAGAGCAACAATTCTTTTTTTCAGATCCTCAGAGAGTTCTTTGCCATGAGGTGCCATGTTGAACTTCCAGTGAACAGTCTGAGGGAGTGTGAGAGCGATGACACCAAATTTAACACACCTGCTCCCCATTCACACCTGAGACCTTGTAACACTAACAAGTCACATGACACCAGGGAGGGAAAATGGCTAATTGGGCCCAATTTGGACATTTTCACTTAGGGGTGTACTCACTTTTGTTGCCAGCGGTTTAGACATTAATGGCTGTGTGTTGAGTTATTTTGAGGGGACAGCAAATTTACACTCTTATACAAGCTGTACACTCAGTACTTTACATTGTAGCAAAGTGTCATTTCTTCAGTGTTGTCACATGAAAAGATATAATCAAATATTTACAAAAATGTGAGGGGTGTACTCACTTTTGTGAGATACTGTACCTAGGTAGGGGGACCCACCTAGGTTTTTATGGAGTTCAGCTTAGTTGCACTCAAGACAAGTTAATAATGTAGACACAGTTTGAATTCGTATAATGTACTGTTGAAGTACATTATAAATATACTACTGGGATTACTGATACACATATCACACATACTTCAGTGTTACTTATACTGCAAATAAAATATACGTAATTACATTTTCACTTAATGTACCTGAATACATTTATCTTTAATAAATCTTTTTTAATGCATTTAAATGTATTTTGAAACCTTTTGATCAGTAGTTAACTGCCTTAATCACTGAGCTCCACTTCCTCAAACCCAGTTGTACCTTAACTGGAAATTTAACCTAGGCCTCTTGGGATTTGGGAACTGTCTAGGATCATGTGTGTAGTTCCATCATAGCTTAGTTTTAATGTAAAAGGACAAGGGAAAATATCATTTCTGTAATAGAAATAGAATCTCACAAATGGGAGGGATTCTAAGATTACAAATCCGGTATTTTAGTATAGGCTCTTTTGCTGGGTAGTGCAAAGACATCAAATTGTAATATTGGCAAACACATCACAAAATATTTGCATCTTTTACCATTAATGTAACATTATACTGTTGATCAGTGTATTCAAATGTGGCTTTTTGCAGGCGTTAGTTATTTTTCGTTGCTATGATTTGTTACTAAAAAACCAAATACAAGAAATGGATAAACTGGAGTTAACATTTTATTGTAAATTATCTGTGGTTCAAATATAACTTGGACATTCATGTTTCTCAGGTACTTGTAGTACTTCCTGTTTATGTCTGATCGTGTTTTGGCTGGTGATGGTGAAATACTAGGTACGATATTACTTCAGCATCTCCTCTCAGCATATGGTTTATGATTGACTTTAGTATGATCAAACTTTCAGCTGGTGCAGTTGGCCCCTGGGTGTTTTGGATTTCAGAAAGATTTTGGTCTGGTCCATGGATTCTTTTCTGCTACGTTGGGAGTATATTGTCCTTGGAGATCACAGAGGAACGTGCCCAGCAGCATTGTGGGTCATCAGGGAGGCCAAGAGCAGGTTGAGTTTGGATTTGCTGCAGTAGACAGTCCCAAAGGCATGGCTGGAGGAGTCATACATCACTCGGCTATCATATCAGCCTGGCCACATCTCCGCATGGAACTGCAATATAGGACTCTGCTGCTGACAAATGTATGCATGCTTTTTACGCTCTGGCTCAGCAGTGTTCACTTTGCATGTGGGTGTATATGAATGTGAAGTGTATTCTTGCGTCTACACAATAACAGCCAAGACAAATATCATAAATCTGTTCTTTGTTATGATTAGGGAAACCATCAAACCATCCAAGCACCTTCTTCTTCAGCAGTATTACACCATAATGACCATGAAAAGAAACCCGATGCAGTAATGTATCATACCTGTGCGTGATGGTTAAGAAGTTTCTAGAATGTCCTGCCCCATTTATGTTGGTTCATTCACCTTGTCTAAAAAGCTAAATGTTGTATGAACTTGGGTATTGTTGCTGGTTGGTTGATGTTTGGTGGTGTGTTGATGTACGATGGAAATTGTTGGTGTGTGTTGTGTTTGTATTTGTGAAGAAGTGATTGTTTTTGATAAACATTATTGGCATTTGATGGTGTTTGTTGGAGGAAGATGATGTTTGTTGGAGAATGCTTGATGGTGTTTGCTGGAGAATGTTGGTTTAACTGTGAATATAGTTTTTTTTGTATTGGAGAATTTGTTGGTGGGTGTTGGTGTGAACTGAAGAATTTTGGTGTTCAATGGTAAAATTTTGCATACTAGAGACAACTGTGCCTTGAAATGGTTGTGGCAAGGCTCTGTAAATACAATAAATACAAACAGAATAAATAGAATACAGTACCGGAATGCGGTTGGGTGCAATATTTATTTAAAGAGCAGCAGAGGATAGCACTGAGTACGTACAGTCAAAATAGAGCAGCAGAGAATAAAATGACACAGTGGTAAATGACCTATAAAAGTAAAGTGAGTAATGTGCTGAAGGTGACATTTAGCATGCTCAAAGTGACATGTAACGATTTATTATGCTGATGGCCTGCAAATACTTCCTCTGTGATTAAAAGCTTCAAAAGCAGCTTCAAGACAGTAGCTTGTTGGCTAGAAAAGGATGGTGTTTGATGGTGAAAAAGATGTGATAGAGGAACATTTGTTGGACAATTTTTGTATATGTTTGTGTGCATTGCAGAATGTTGGTGTTTGATGAGGTATGTTGGAGAATGTTGGTGTTTGATGGTATAGGTTGAAAAATACTGGTGTTTGAGAATGTGGTGCATGTTGGAGAATGTTGTTATTGTTTGTTGGAGAACAATGTTGGTGTTTGTTGAAGAATGTTGTAGAATAGTGTTATTGTTTGTTGGAGAACGTTGGTGGATTTTTGAGAATGTTGTAGAATATTGTTATTGTATGTTGGAAAAAATGTTGGTGTTTGTTGGAGAATGTTGGTGTTTGTTCAAGAATGTTGTAGAATAGTGTTATTGTTTGGTGGAGAACAATGTTGGTGTTTGTTGGAGAACAGTGTTGGTGTTTGTTCAAGAATGTTGTAGAATAGTGTTATTGTTTGCTGGAGAACAATGTTGGTGTTTGTTGGAGAAGGTTGGTGGATTTTGGAGAATGTTGGAGAATATTGTTATTGTTTGTTGGAGAACGTTGATCCAGCAATCTAGCAATCTGAGGATCTAGTGATTCAGGATCTAGTGATCTGAAGATGCTGTGCTCCAGTGAGCTAGGGATCTGTTGATCTAGGATACAGTGACCCAATAGAGATATTAGAAAATGGTGCTTGGTGTGTTGTAGAGAATGTTGGTGTTCGTTGGAGATTATTGGTGTGCACTGGATGAAATCAATGAAGTTGAGTGTAGTTGTTTCAGAATGTACAAGGCATTAGCTGAATATTAGATTGGAGTGTGACACGTGTGTTTGTTTGGAACGCGTGTGTTTGATGGTGAATGTTGGTGTGCATTAGAGTGTTTTATAGTGTGTTTTGTGGAACATTTGTGTTCAGTGTGATTAATCTACTTCTATTGTACCTCTAAAGATTTTCTTCCATGCAGCATCAGCGCAATGTGACTTTGCAGTGGAAAGTCGGTGTGTGGCTCTTCAAGTCTGCTAAGACTTTATCATATTCTCCTTGATCACTGAAAGGCCTGGTCAAAGTTAGCGATGACATCGCTGACTTTTCCGTGCACGTTTTCGGTCCAGATGTTGTCACTGTCATGGGAACATTGGGGGGGTTGGGTGGGGGATTGTGTGGCATGTCTATGTGTCTGTCTATCCCTTTGTGTGTTATCACAGTTTCCTTTTTCTGTGCCTTGAAGATTCCAGTGCATTATCAGACAGAAATAAGTCTGTGTGTGTGTGAGAGGGAGGGAGAGAGATGGGGGAGCGGGCTGGGGGGAGGGGTGATGGGGGGGGTCAAAAAGAGAAGAAAACTAGCTCAGTTCATGCGCTGACCCTGCAGATAGCGATCGGTCTGAAGAACACTGCTTAATTTGTTTTCCTTTCAGAGCACAATTAACACTCTAATAGCAGAGCCACACTGTTGTTTGTGTGTGTGTGTGTGTGTGTGTGTGTGTGTGTGTGAAGATCAGCATTTCTCACTAAGTGCCATTTCCCAGAGCTGCTGAGAGGCACGCTAATGTCCTGAGAGGTTTTTAAGAGGTCACTCCCGTGTCATTAGAGAATTGTGTTAGTGCCGTATAAATGCGTTTGAGGATAAAGAGGTGTTTAGGACACCAGCACTGGAACGTTCGCTGAAATGAGATATTTCATTAGACAAATTAGAGCAGTGAAGGAGACGTTACGCTAGTTATTTAAAAAAAAAATTCCCTGCAAAAACACGAGAGCCATCAGGCAGCTCAGTTTGTCTCAGGCCAAAAATGAGCCAATGTTTTAGATCAAGAAGTTAAACATGTAAAAGATTAGCTACAAGTTTTCATTGATTTATTTTTTCATTACAATGAAATTCTTTTCAAATAGTGATTCGATTTGTGTTGTATTTCTGATGGATAAATCCTTACGTTACTATAGCAACGATGAAAGCTGTCACAACAACTGTCCAAACTGCTGTAATAGAAAATTAATCAACACCTTCTGACTAATCATGATGGAATTTTACAAATGTTATGGTGATGTGGTGGAAATGTATCATGATGATTATTAAATCCATTATTTACAGGATAATATTATTAACCTCAAAGACACACACACACACACACACACACACACACTCGCAGAAGAGCCAAAGTCTCCCAGATCCTAATTGATATATCCCGGTTCAGTGTCTGTATGATATGAGTCTGTACCTTGGGCCAATTCCGCCGTTCCACTCGCTGGGTTTTAATTGAGTCCACATTAAAATTTACTTATAAAATAATAATGGGCTCCCATGCAAATGAACCCCCGATATTGCCTTGGCGCCATTTACATATCCACAAGCAGCCGGGGAGTTCAGAAATCAATACAGATGATTAATATTATATGGGCTACAGGAATAATTAAAATCCATCTCGATGCGAGGAGTCGCTCGTGCTTGGCGAGGCCTGGGTACAGTTTTCCTTCGCGCTTTAATTTAATACAAGGGGCCCCGGATCGCGGTTTCAATTACCGAGCGCCGGAATAATAATAACGCGCGTTAAAAATTACACTTTCAAATATTATGTTATTTCATTTCATCTGATTGAATACATTTAGGGATTAATTCCCGCTTTTCTTCGGGCATTAACATATTGCGGCAAATGGCTGAATCAAATTGGCCCTTCTGTTGGGCGTATTTGAATTCAGATTAAGCATCAGATAGCCTAATAAACGCTGTTAAACAGTCATCACGCACTTTACTGGTATAAATCCATTTCTGATGGATAGATTATGTATTTTTGCCTATAGATGCTAGCTGCTTAGAGATAATCCTCATTTTTTATTTATTTATTTATTTATTTATTCATTTTTGCCAAATTTGGCAAGAGCGCATTGACAGATTTTTTACATCTTCCTTGGGTCGTAGTGTGCCTCAGGAGGGTGCTTCGCCTATAGCCCGGTGCTTCACTCTCCTACCATGTGATAGCATTATAATGTCCTGGATTATGATTATGACTTTGTTAATGATGTCGCCACATTAATACCGTTTTTGAAAAACCATCTTTTGTGTTTTGTTTTTTTTCTTCCTACTTGTAAGTGTTCTTCTCTGCAGGTGCTTCACCTGCCTACCCACAATCCTTTAGCCTGTCTCACAATCCTTCCAGCGGGGAACCGTCACATGTTTATACAAAAACAAACTTTTTTTTTCTGTGGTTTGTTTTAATGAAAGGCTTCACCGTCCTGTCATTAAAATTCCGTTTGCATAACGGATTAATTGCACGCATTTGCATTTCCTCTGTGGATCGAGCGAGAGCGCCTCGAACCGCCCGACGTGAAATTATGACCATTATGTTCTCGACAACCTATTACATCTTGGGCACTTTGCAGGGGCATTGTCGAGGATCGCCCAGATTTTGGTCTTTGCCCGTAATGAATGCACTTCAATATGTAATGACTGAGTAATCACATTATTTGCTGCATCTACTTTGTGCACTAGGAAAGTGTGCATCTGTGGCTCGGCGGTAATTGCTAAGCAGGGAAGATGAGGTGGAGGAGGAGGACGAGGAGAAGGAGGATTTGCATCAGCGCTGGGGAGTTCCAGAGGATTGTTTTTTGCAACAGGAGTGTCCGACGTAATAAAGTTAATGATCTTGAAAAGATACTAGTGGAAAAAAAATCTATTAAGATGCACATGTTTCCTCTAGTGTCTTCTTGTTTGTTTGTTTTCGGATCCACATTTAGGATAAAAAATCCACACACATTTCACATGTACTCATATATATATATATATATATATATATATATATATATATATATATATATATATATATATATATATATATATATTTAAGTTATATATATTACATGCAGAAAAGCATGCAGAGGTGCATTTCAATACTGTATATGAAAATAAATGTGTATGAAATAAAAACACAGTGGCTAATAATCATCTAGTTAGTTAGATGTGAATTTTGAAATGATGTTGCTTGCTAGATGAGTAAATACGCCATGTAGCAGCAGTCAAAACAACCTTTTCCCCAGTGCAACATGCAACATCTGTCTGTAACATCACTGACCTGTCGATCCTCAGGACTAAAATGATCAGATGACCGCATTGTCTCGGGGGATAATGGAGAGAAATAAAGACATAGCCGATCCAGATGGAAATAAAATCAGAGGAGGACCTGGAAATGGTGGAATTCCAGCAAGTCCCAACGTAAATCTAATCCCGTCCAAATATGGCTCTAGAGTTTTGCACAAAATAGTATAAGATGGAAAGAAACTCTAATACTGGAGTTCCCAAACTTTTCAGCCACTTTCATGGAAAAAATGTCAAATGTATAATTTAGGACTTTGAAGTACAAATTTCTCCATTTTTATTGCCAAACTCCTACCTTTGTACAGCATGTCAGGACAGCAAACGATAGCACACACACTCTTCATGCAAACGTTTGCAATTTTCCATTTTGACACGTAAAGTCAGTCTTAGTTTGAGCCGTTTGTAAACTATATGAATAAAACAACAGAGGCGACCATTCTCTCAAAAGGACTCCACGTGGAGTTGTGAGTCCTAGGAATCCCTGTTCTAGTAAGATAGATAGATAGATGAATGGATGGATGGATGGATGGATAGATAGATAGATCAATAGATAGATAGGTTGATTTTAATGATAATAATGGTGAACCATGGACCAGAGGTATAGTATGTTTGAAAACAAACAAAAAAACAAACTGACCATTGTTCAGGGAACTTGGGGAACAAGGCAGGGGCACAATCGCACACACACACTACAGACAATTTGGAAATACCAATCAGCCTACAACACGTGCCTTTGGACTGGGGAGGAAACCAGAGTACATGGAGGAAACCCCCGATGCATGGAGGAGAACATGCAAGCTCTGTACACACCGAGTGGGATTTGAGCCCCCAACCTTGAAGGAGTGAGGCAAACGTGCTAAGTTTAAATAAACCAACATGCTATCCATCTATCCATCTTCTAGACCGCTTATCCTTCCTTCAGGGTCATGGGGAAACCTGGAGCCTATCCCAGGGAGCATCGTGCACAAGGCGGAGTACACCCTGGACAGGGTGCCAATCCATCACAGGGCACAATCACATACACACTCACACACCCATTCATACACTACGGACACTTTGGACACGCCAATCAGCCTACCATGCATGTCTTTGGACTGGGGGAGGAAACCAGAGTACCCGGAGGAAACGGGGAGAACATGCAAACTCCGCACACGCAGGGCCATGGAGGTGTGAGGCGAAGGTGCTAACCACTAAGCCACCGTGCGTCCACCAACATGCTGCCAATAAAATGACAATTTCAACTTGAAATGAGTAAATATGTACAGAAATAGGCTTAGTAATCATTTTTGTTTATAAACAGTTTTCTAAAGAGAAATGTTAGTTGAATTTGCCAATATTCAAGATATTTTTACTTGAGGAAATTTCACTTTTTGCAGGGAAATAAGTTTGTTAGAAAATATCACAGGCAGTTAGGAACAAAAATCGTAACTCCAGGATTGGTCGGGATTGGTCATGTGCTTAAATAAAAGGATTTAAAAAAACAAATGTGTGTGGCTCTAGTCAAAACATGAAGTGCCAAAGCAAGACAAAAGCATAACCACTTAGAATTGTTGCTTAGCTACTAGATAATCTGACCTACTGATAAAATCAACATCCTTCAAGCGATTTCAGTAAAGTGTTTGCTGTAACACAATTTGTTTCCTTCTTAACTTCTGTAAACACTTCTGTGAGCGTATCATTATCAGGTCACTGGCGTCTCAGGAGAAGCTGCGCTCGACTCCCTCTTCACCGTCTCTCCTCGGTTTCACGTTTAATTATGCCGCTCCTGTGATTACCAGGTAAAGCAAATTATGCCCTTTTGTTTGGCAGCAGATAAATCTTGCCTTCAATTTGCCGTAATGGCCCGTGTAATTTTTAAGGCGCGCCTACACGTTTTGCTCTTTTCGCCAGCATCATTAGTGGCTCGGCGTATTAGATATACGTCGCGGCGGCTTAATTTGGTCTCGCAGGAGCACTTGCCGGGATGCAGCTGCTCCTGGGTTTCTTACCGGAGCCTCTTTATTTGTTTCTTTTAGATCTACGTGATTGAACGTGATCTAGAGGGAGGCGAGGGTCAACGCCTCTGCGGAATTCCTTGAATAAAAATCCAAGCGGATCACTGGGAAAGTTGTTAGGAGAGAAGACACCGAGATATAGAGTAAACGTGGATTACTCGGTACCGGCTTTGAGAATTCCTTGGCTTTAACCCGATCTATGATTTGTGCTAGGTGGACGTTAAAGCGTTCCAATCCGTTATTAGTTTTCATTGGGTTTCCTCCAAGCTTCGGTTTGAGTATTTTTTCTTTCTTTCTTTCTGAGCATGATGGAATATTTTCCTCAAATCCTCCCTGAAACTGCACCTTGCAAGCTGGACGTCAAAGATGCAAGCCGTACATTAACCGCATTCCTATAGCTTTGCCAAGCCGAGCATGACAAAGCCGTATTCTTTATGGATGATGTCAGATTTATCTGCTAACACATGTCCCCGTGTGTGTGAGCCTCCCAGGCTGAGACCTGCTTAACATCTGGAGGCGTTCAGAGGCCACGGGCGCTCTCAACGGCTCGCTGTTATTTCAACACACACCATTACCACACAATCTCCCCTTTCTCCTTCCATCCATCCTTTCCCTCCAAGCCGGCCTCCCTCTGGTCATTCGGAGAGCAAACGACAGGGCTTTGACACCCGCTGCGAGCGAAACCCTTCTCCCTCACATCATGAGACAGTGGAGGAGGAAGGAACAGGCCCGCCTGTGTGTGCAGGTTTCCGTGGGGAGCCTTGGCTTTGGACGCAGGCCCAGATCAATGTGACCTAAATTCAAATTGCGAATTAGAGGGCTGTCAGTGGGAAAGGACACTCTGCAAATGAGCTCAGGCAGCGTGGGGCCCCCAGGGACCCCTGGCGAACCAGGTTCCCCCTCCTCCCCCCACCCCCCAGATTTAATAAGTTCCAAATGGGCAACCCGGCTATAGCCGCGCTAACCTCCAGCCTCAGCAGCCGGGGGGGGGTCGCTGCACAGGAACACTGCCTTTTCCACCAATGTACCTGTCTAACCAGAGAAAACAAAACACAGCGTTAAGATGGCGTGATTGGGGGAAAAAAAGTGGTGCAGGTTTCAGGAATGTTGCGAGTTAACATACCTGACTAACCAGGGCTTAAAGGTGAAAAAATGAGTGCTGCTTATACGAATAATAGTGCGATTGTGAAGAAATGGCGTGATTGAGGCTTTGGCACTATTTTAAGCTAGCATCAACGTCATGTACTATATCTGATGACAATTAGCATGTGAATGTTACTGGAACATTGGAGGATTTCTGGACCAAGAATCTTCTTGAATACTGGCAGTCAGATTTTGAAAAACAGATAGAAATATCCAGCAAAAAGAGATTTGTTGGAATATGGATGTTGTTGTTGTTTCACAGAGAGCTACAAAAAAAAAAATCCCATGTTTTTGGTGGAAAATGATTCATTTTATTGATTATTTAACAAAAAAGATTAAAGAATTATAGTCTGAAAATGGGTGTTCATGCAATCAAAAATGGTTCTTCTACAGAATCACTAAAGAACATTTCCTGGCACATTATCAGTGTGTAGCTACATTTACTCAACTGGAAGGTTCTTGGACCGCTCTTGTTTGCTCTGCCTCCGGCAGTCAAAAATAAAACATGTAGAATAGAATAATCATTTACTTTCTCTCTGACCCAAGTGTACTTTTTATTTATATTTTTAGCCTTTTTGACTGGCATCCACCCTTTGATATGACATTTTGCAAGTCTTTGCAAGACAGAAGGAAGACTATAACCTAAAAGAGAAGACATGAAATAGTATGAAAGAAATAAACAAACAAAACAAAAAGCAAGAAGATGGAAGAGAAGGAGGTTGGGGTTGGTAAAGTAAGAAGAGAGAACATGTCTCTAAATATTTTTTATGAAAGAATAGCTGTTTTCCATTTTCCCTACAAAAATTCCCTCCATCCCCATTCTTCCTATGCACCACATACAGCAATCCATAAGGGAACGCAGCCCTTTTGATTGCCTCCGATAGCATATGCTAATTGTTGATTGTCTCCAATATTATATGCTAATTGTCAGGAATTACCATAATTCATTAACATTTGGGTTCTAATTACACGGCGAAATAAAGGCGAACTCTGCAAACGCTCCATGTGCTCTGACTCCCTAATGTGCTCTGCGAATTACACTCTGCATATTGCTTAGGAAGTCGAAATAGCAAACGCGTGGTAGGGGCGAAAGGTGCGATAATTCCCCGATCAAATGTTGTTTCTTCTCTCCTTTTGCTCTTTGTTGGCCTGCAGGTGAGGCGCGAAACCACCGCTCAGATTTATTTACAAAAAGAACACATTCGCAAACGTTCCTTAAAATGCAAATTACACAGCAGCAGTGTTTTCATGTTTCCTAATGAATGCCGCGTTTGGAGGAAATTTAGAGGAACAAAAGGGAAATTAGTAAAAAAAATTAAAAATTCTGCCGTGTGTGTGTGTGTGCGCGCACGCGTGCATCATTACAGCCTTATGTGTTTGATATGTAATCTTATATTCTCTTTGAAAGACTCTCAATAAGGCTCATTAATGAGATTTTCATTTCTTAACCATGTTCAGGGAGAAAAACAACACAGTGGATTAGAAAACACAACACTTCGTTATTTTATTTCTTTATTTCTTTATCACGCTGGCTTTTCTTAAGTAGGCTTGAAAAAAATTGGAAGATGACATGTGATTGTTACGACTAAAATGCATCAGCACACACACACACACACACACACACACACACATGTAGCAATGATTATTATTCCTGGTCAATTAGGTAATCAGTCTTAGTTACAGGCAATTACTCTTAACATTCAATATTCTACACTCAGTCATGTACACAGTATCAAATATGCACATAATTACGATCCTTAACATAGCAATGCATGAACAGACACTGCACATTTTGTTTAAGGTGCCATTTAAATTTGTTTATTCTGTTAATAAGTCTGAATATGCTATTTTTGTCACACCATTAAAGGTTTATAGCTATGTTTAATGCTGTGGAACATTAACATGACAAGTTCTCATCTTACCAAGAAACTACAAAGCATAACTCCTCAGTCATAAAAACTTCCATGCAGGAAAATCGAAGTTACAGCTTTCCCTCTGACTTTTAATAAGTGATGGCACTAGAGACTCCTTCCGTAAAATGTTAAATAAACGTTATATTAACGTTTTCCTTACAGAACACTTCACCATATTATTTAAATGACGACAAATTTATAATATAATATGTTCATTCCTGTTTTCAGTCCTGACAGTAGGGCGTTTTGTGCGTAATTTAAATGTTTAATTCTTTTTATTCTACACTTTTCCAACATTTACATCATTGAGAGGCAAGTCACATTCCTTCTACATGAGGATTACTTGGCTAATAAAATTTCCTAATGTTGTGCAAACTACGTCATCCTGATTGAATCAAGCGCTTGTGATTAGCAAAGTGATAAGAACAATTATTTTCTCATTAAAAGGAATTACGATAGTGTACAACACCACAAGATTCATAGGCAGTGTGTGTGTGTGTGTGTGTGTGTGTGTGTGTGTATGTGTGTGTGTGTGTATGTGTGTGTGTGGTGTGTAGGAAGGACACAAAGAAGGGCCTTGAATCAGTTCCCATTGCCTCCTCTTTGTAGAGGGAGAGCAAGGCAAAATTCCCAAGGACAGGATTTAGGGGCCACACAGAGGACCCCTACGAGACATGGCCAGAAGTGAGGTAATTGAACAGAACCAGTGTGTGTGTGTGTGTGTGTGTGTGAGAGAGAGAGAGAGAGAGGCCTCCTCTCAAGCAGCGAGCCTCCTGAGAGAGACTCAGGGAGAATGGGAGGGTTTTAATGAATGGAGACTGTCATTAAAATGATAACTATTTCCTCTGAGATCATATCCAATTTAAATGGAAAAGAAAAAATATTAGAGAAGACGTATGGGGAGCAAAAAGAAAAAAAAAGGTAATTGAAAGATCTTGGATTTCTTCTGCCATTCAAATCCAGAACTCATCTAAGCTTATGAGAGGAGAGAAAATGTTGTGTACGGATCTCGACAAACTACTTCCAATTACGTCTGTTTTCTTGGTGTTTAATCTGCCAGGGAGTCCCTCAAAAAGCGGTTTGAACTTTGACCCGTGAAAGGCGGTAAATCACTTAGAACTGATTCGGCCTCGAAAACGCACAGCTGCAGCAACACGAGACGAGAAGTTCGGGGCCGCGTTTTGGTCGGAATACAAAGAGGAATGGTATTTCCGCGCGGCGCTGCGGAATGAGAGGGAACATGTTGAGGAAATATATGCGAGATCAATTATAAGTGAGATGAATTCACTTGGATGGATTTCAGGTGAGCTGTGAGATGAAATGAGGCGGTGTTGATAAGCAGGAGAGTAATGTGAGACATTTTAGCGTATTTGGAAACAAACGGCGGTGAGAAGCAGATGGGAAACTTGCAGAGAATCAATTCAGGCACGTCATGTGACTTAACTGTTTGAACTACAAACTGAGGGATTTCTGGTGTCTGCCTTTTGACCATTTTAACATTGGTTTATTTGCATTTACCATTATTTGCAAAGGATTTTGTTCTTGCATTCCTGACTGTGTATACTATATATCTTTCATTAAAACGCACTTTATCCTGAACAGAATCATGGTGGATCCTTAGCCCATGCCGGGAATACAGTCTCAATGGAATGTGTAGGTCAACATGTACACACAATATCAGGAAGATTCATAGCAACTAAATATTTTGTGAGTTTGGTTTTGCAGATTTTCCTTCATTATCACGAATATAAAAATGTTCTCTCGGAGGTCAAATGGGCTCTCGAAGTTAATAAAACAAAACAAAAAAAAACTGTAGCATGTCATGTTACTCAGAAACAGCAAAGTGTAACCTCCTCTGTCCTGAAGATATCAGAAAACCGAAAGATACAGCTTTGCCTCTGACACTGGAGACTCCTTCCAAAAATGGTAAATAAACATCTCCTTAAAGAAAACTTCACCATATGACTTACATTTTTCAGTTAGCTCTTACTATATATAAACGTATTCGGATGAGCACATACTGTATATAAACCTGTGACAGCTACACTACTGTGAGAACTTCTATTATAGAAAATGAACCAACACCTTCTGACCAATCGGAGTCAAGCATTCAGAAAAACTATGGTTTAAACGTAATGTTTGCAATCTAGTTGAACAATAGCTAGATATCACTTTTTTTTTTCTGCTAGACACTGTAGCATCCATGTTTCTAGTGATTAAAAATAAAAAGCAGTCAGATGTTGGTTGCTAGCTCTCAATTTTCTCCTTGAAGAGTCAATCAGGGATTGGAAAAATACAAAATGGTTGTGTTATGAAAATACAGAAAGCATTTTTTAGACCAACTAGTACTACTTTTTCTATGATTGTTCATTTAAACTTACAAAATTTTATTTTGTATTTGAAATATATTTCAAAAACCTGTCTGAGGGGGGAAAAAAAGAGCACCATAGTCAGGTTCTTCGAGTAACAGCTAAAAAAAAAAACATCTCACACTCATGTTTGCACTTGGAAGGTGAGCTGTCAGCATACACTACCTCTCTGCTGAGGTCAGCTAAATGTATTTATTTCACAACATTGTTAGTGAAACTCATAATTGAAAGCTATTAGTTGCCCTGTGGCCTGATGGCCCTTATGGGAGACAGCAGAAAAAGTCTGAAATCTCAGTGGCCTGCCGCAACTCCCACACAGTGGAGCAGATGTCTAAGCTGTCTTTGTGTACATCACAGATTAGCATGACAAAATAATCCATTAAGTGCATTTTGTACGCTCAAAGCACTTCAAATTAGATATGGAGTGACATGGGTTTATTAGGCTTGATGAGCTTATAGGATACTTAAACAAATACTGAACATCCCTGAGTTATTGTCTCTTTGACCTCTCTCACCTTGGCCTTGTTTAAAATAATAGATCTTGGAAGTATAACACAAATCCAAACTTTTCTAGCTGTACAGTATATATACACAGTATTATGTATATATACACCAGCACCTAGGTATTTACTATGTTTATACACTTTGAATATACACACATTACTTTATAAGCATTACTCAAGTGGTACAGGGAAATTATTGTCTAATGAGTGTTAGTATAATTTCAATAATTGGAAGATACACTTTGTGGACAGTCTCAAAACAAATAGATTGTTGGCCCTGTGTCTGCCGGAGGCGTTGAAACAAGATGTACCAATCAACAGTCTCTTTAACAGTAGAGCCTAGAGAACAGATGCAGCAAACCTGCCCCAACCATTCAATACCACATGGATCAGTGGGGGGGAAGGGGTGGGTTTGGAGTGTTTATCAAAGAAATTACTGATCATAACATCATCCTTATGGGTCTCTAAAGAAACACCGAGCCCATCTTGCAGATTACTGCTTGATGAGAAAAAATGCAATTAAAATGTCAAATACTTTTTATTAGAAGCCGCCTGCCCTGTCGAGTCTAGCATCCCCAGGAGTCAGCAGCAAGCATTAAATGGATGGCAAAACAGAAACAAGCAGACAGAATTAGAGAGTGTTACTGTAAGAGGAAAACAACAAATTAGGCTTGTTGGAACTATTTTTTGTACAGTCGATCTGCAAGGTCTGCTCTTTAGATGCAATACTCATTGGGTGGTGCCAATTCTGTAGTAAGAGTGGCTCAAGAGGCAAGTTCTTGACTACTGGTTATGTGTCTTTGGACAGATCATACCGTCCTGGTCTTGTTGGGTGCTCTTACATTTAACATTTGTGATTCAGGATGCAGCTGCGCATAAGAAAGTTGAAAGTTGCTCAAAAAGCAACAGTGGCAGCATGGGGATTTGAACTCACAACGCTCCCAATCTCACAACATTCAAAATAACCCACTGCCTTAAATGCTGAGCCGCCACTTCCAATCAGTAGTCCAAAACCTTAACGACTGAGACACCCCTTCCCCAGTACATGGACACAATTGACCCATTATCTCCTACCTCTATACTCACCAATCTGCATCCTTGAATTAGTTGAATTAGTTGAGCATAGTTCTGGTAGCTAGTCCAGCTTGACTGGGTAAATACAACAGCATCGAAAGTATGGAGAGTATTTAGACCATCATCTTGTTCACACCTCAGTAGTTGATGCAATCAAGAAGGCCCTGAACTGCAGCAATACTTTCTGAAGAAACCCCTCCATGTCCATGACTACCATGATAGAGATCTCATGAAGAAGAAGGTTTAGTACTGAGCAGAAGGTCTAAACCATAGACCCAAGGATGGTATGGTAGCTGTTCTATCCACTTCGTTCCTACAGTTCTATGTAGGCGGATGAGGTTACAATATCTTGACCAGACTACTCACTAACGATAGTGGATGCATATAGGATTGAGCGGCACCAAGGATGACCAAATAAGGCTCTCCCTCTTGGCCCAGGATATGCACTATATGGCCTAAGGTTTGTGGATACCTTTCCAGCCAATTCCAGATTTAGTCCCACTTTGCTGTTATAATAGCCTCCACACTTCTGGGAAGGCTTTCTGCTAGAATTTGGAGTGTGCATGTGGGGGATTTGTGCTCAATGAGCCACAAGAGCATTAGAGAGATCAGGTACTGATGTTGGGTGAAGAGCTCTGGGGTGCAGTTGGCAGTCCAGTTCATCCCAAAGGTGTGCAGTGGGCTCGCGGTCAGGGCTCTGTACAGGTCACTCGAGTTCTTCCACTCCAACCTTGGCAAACCATGTCTTCATGAACCTTGCTTTGTGCACTAGGGCATGATACAAGTACAGGTCTGGGCTCCTTACTTCCAGTAAAGGGAAGTTGTAATGCTTCAGCATACAAACACATTCTATACAATTGTGTACTTCTGACTTTGTGACAACTGTTTGGGGAAGGCCCAAATTTGGGTGTGATGGTCAGGCGTCCACAAACCTTTGGCCATATAGTGTATGTGGGTCATGCTCTCTCCAAGCAGGGATATCTACAAGCAGAATCTGACAGGGACATGCACTTGAAGCATCTTGTCCTGGCCTGAGAGAGTTCCAAGAGGATGCCTAACCCTAGGGGTGGTGGGCATTTTGTTTTCCAGATCTAGAGGGAATGGACCACTGATAAAAGGTTGCATTAAAGAGGTGATGCCACATTGAAATGTTCACTGTTATATGGGCAACCACTACAGGTATGATGGACACTTTGGTACACTTGGCCATTTGTAACCATTACTTGTACATTAAAAGCCAAAACCAGCACACATACCATGTTCCTCTAGTAAGGTAGCTTTGCCTGAAATAACTCACAACCCTTAGTATAAGTAGACAAAACGCATATTGTTTCCATCACCAGTGTTTATCTAGGATTTATCAGGTCAAGGCTGACAAAATCATAGGTTTGTTTTGGAGGGGCTCTTCACTTGGACAGATGGACAAAGATGGTCTTGAAGTGTACATTAAACGCAGTCTTAGAAAAACCAATGTAACAACAAAGACTACCAAGAAATTGGTGCACTGGTGACTGCTACATTGCTTCGAGCACTTTTACCACTCCCTGGTTTAAATTAAGGCTAAAGAACCCGAATGATTAAACGGACTGCAAATGGATCTAATTAACAAAAGTTTTAAATTACTTGCCATTGGTTAATTCCTCCTCTTCTTCCCTTTCATGTGTGTTATGATTTTAAGTTAGTTAATTAGTTCATTTGTTCAGAATTAATAATTTACTATGGAAATGTTGACAGAATAATGACCTTTAAAAGTCTCATTTGTTGTGCTAGGCCTGGTAAGATGACACTGGTGTGGTGGGAAGAAATGGAAACAAAAGAGGAAGAAATAGAAGGTTGTTAATGGATTTTAACAATAGGTCCCCTGTGTATTCATTAGCATGAGCAGTTTGAATTATTTTACAGCCATTTGTAATTAGTATCTGTGAGAGTTATTGCCATAATCATCGTCAAGTTCTCCTCAGGATTCCTTTGGTTAACAATTAAACTTTGCTGTTCTTATAGTTGGTGTGGGGAAAACGGACATTCGTAAAGCTCACACTTGTAAAACTAATAAAACCGTAGGGTTCCTTTAGGAGGAGTTTGATCATTTCATAGTTATGAGATTTTGTTCAAACTTCAAAGCAGCTCTTAATAAGGCTATTGCAGCAGGCATTGGTTAGTCCATAGATGGCAGAATGTAGACTTAGGAACTATTTGATGTCAAAATTACTTATTATTTTTCACTAATTTTCTCTGCATGCATGCATAATATACTGTACAACAGACCTTTTATGACACATCTGAGTTTAGTTTGAGACCAGATAGTTTATAGTAGTATTATTTATAATTGTTATTATTCTGTGCATAATAACAATAGATTCCAGTTATTTTTATTAACAATTCAGAAGAGCTGATGATGATGCCCTCCATGATGCAGTATTAATTCATTCGTTCATTCATTCATTCATTCATTTACCCTGGTCAGGGCTAAAATGGATCTGGAGCCTTTCCCGAGAACACTAAGTATGAGGTGGGAATACACCTTGGTTGGGATGCTACTACATCACAAGGCAAAATGAGTCGCCAATCCAACTACTGGCGTGTTTTTAGGAGGTGAGGGGAAACCAAAGAACACAGACGAAACACAAATGTACACTGGTGAACATATGAACATGAGAGAATCTTGAAGTTTTTTCAATGCGCTTCATTCGCATTAATATGGAGAAATTTAATTTATAATACTCAAACAATATATAGGGTTCTACTTTGGGACATGGACTTTTTTGTCCCAATAGACATCTAGTTGTCCCGGTAGCTCTTATCTCTGGTCAGTTTAATTACCCTCTCTATGATAACGAACATGTAGTTAATTTTGTCTGCTTGTTTCCAAAGACTGTAGTACAACTGCTACCAAGCTTCCAGCCTTTGATTATTCATTTACACACCTGTCAACCATTTTTTACAACCAAACCCATTCTCTATCTGAACTCTAAGAATGTTTCTCATCCAACCTTTTCAGCATGTCCAAGATGGCTATGGGCAATGTGTAGTGGGTGCCAGGGGTTTTAAAATTGGCCAGTAACAGAAGAGTTAAAGCAGCGAGGAGTGAGCAGGAATGAGGATGGACTCCGTCACCCTTGGGCCTCAGTCCTTCTCATCACACTTCATCATTCTTTGAGCTGGGGCCATTCTCTCACCCCACTCCTGCCGCTGCTTTTATTTCCTGTTCTTTTAGTGCCCATCTAATGGCTTATTTATTACATCCATACTTTATAAGGAGGATCCTGTGTGGCCTAATTAAGGGCCATGCTTCTTTGGAATTCTATGATAATTATGGGCCTCCGTTGTTTTAATATTAGTCCTCACCAGGCTGGAACTCTTGTTCACTCTCTGCATTCCCGGAGGGGTTTTTTATAGGACTGATGAAGCTGGGGCAGAATGATGGTGGATGTTTATATGGCTGCTCTGAAAGTCGAGTCTCCTCCAGTCTCTTGTTTCAAAAGTCCTTCAGCAGGCTGCTTACAGGTGGAGAAACTTGGCCACAAATAATGGAGTGCGTTAAGGCCTTACATTCCCTTCGAAGATTGTGTTCTGTTCAGGAAACATTTTAAAATTTGGGGGGGATGAGTGGTGGTCCAGTTCCTTCCATTTTTTTTATCCCCATCGAAACCAACCCCCCACCCGCCCAAACAAACACAACTGTATCAGGAGTATCTCCATGCATGGAAAGAGCTTTGGGTGCACCATTTCTATCAATATTTGTGTGAATGAGATAAAGATATGCATTTTAAAATACATGCCACATTTTTTGCTATTTGCTATAGAATCTGAAGAGATATCCTGGCTCAGTGGGAGAGAACATTGCTAACTAGAGAACAAGGTTAAGCATGAACAGTGTGTTTGCTTGCATTTCTTAACAGGAGCGCTTTCGAGTTCAGCTGCTGTATAAACATTTCTCATCAAGCAGGAATGCTCCCAAAGGAAAAGCTGCAGTGCTGAATAAGTTCTGAGAGGGGGGGAGGTCTGGGAGGCAAAACTATACACCATGTTCTTTGTATGTTCTTACAGAAAAGATTTATATCATGATATTTATCATTTTTCATAGTGTTTTCTGGGGTTGTTTTCCAGATTTTCTGGCTTTGGCACTGGAATATATTATAACAGTCGAAATACGGAAAGTAATGGACAGTTATTATTGTGTGTGTAGCTCATTTCCACTCACTAGGCTGTAATACCGTATAAATGCTCTGAAGATAATTGCTGCCCATCCTCTAGAGACGCTCTGGAATGCTTGAGTGGCATTTCTCATATTTCTACAACATGTAAATGGTCTCAATCCAGTCACTTCTGCATAAACACGAAAACATACACAGTGCAATCACTACTGCACACATTCACACACTGACACATATTCACAGTGCATTTAATAAACACACAGACCAATCAATATCAAATATCATTATTATACACACACAAGCTAACATTTCTACAGATGCATACTTTTTATAGTTTACTCATAAAATCTAAAGGATATGTGCTGCAGTGTGTCAAACATACATTTTTAAGAGGGAACGCATGCAGATTAATGGATTTTTGCCCACAATCAAATTCTAGTCTAACATGACTGATGTAGTTAAGCCAAGTGTGTGCTTTTAGTTTACTTACTGTAATGCTAGTTCATAACAGCAATGATTTATGAATATTTATGTGAATATGAACTAAAAATCCTCTCAGAAGTCCTCTCATGTTAGCTCATGTTAGCTTCATGACTAATATTACCAGTAAATATTTTGAACATTTATGAACATGAACTAAAAATCCTGTCAAGTTAGCTTATGTTATCTGGATGCCTAGCATTACCAGTGAAAACTGAACATTAATAAGACCAATATGAATATGAATATTCATAAATAAAACTTCTCCAATAAATCCTGTCAGGTTAGCTCATGTTAGCTAGATAGCTAGCATTACCAGAAAAAACTATGGTAAGACTATGGTAAATCATAAGACTATGATTTATGAATAAAAGTTTTAATTCTTCTAAGAAATCCTCTCTGGTAAATGCCTAGCATTACCAGTGAAAATTATACACATGAATAAGACCAGTGAAACCAATGAATATTCATAAATAAAACTTAAAATCCTCCAAGAAATTCAAGTAACTTGTGTTACCTGGATGGCAAGCATTACCAGTGACCATTATGAACATTTATTAATATGACCTAAAAATTCCTCTCAGAAATCCTGTCAGGTTAGCTCGAGTTAGCTAGATGGCTAACGAGTGAATAATTAATAAGTCTTAAAGCTTCTCTGGAAAATTCTGTCTGGTTACTTCTGTCACCACTAAGATTACTGGTGACGTTTATGAATGTTTACAAATAAGGCTTAAAGGTCCTCTCAGAAATCCTGCCAGGTTAGCTGATGCTAGCTAGATGGCTCAGCAGTAAATATTATGAACATTTAGAAATAAGTTCTCTCAGTAATCCTCTCAGGTGAGCTCGTGTTAGCTAGCTAGTTGGTGTTACTCTTGAAGATTATGATGACTTATGAATAAAACTTAAATATCCTCTCATGTTAGCTGTCATTAGCGAGATACAGTAGTTAGTGCTTTCATGAATGTCACCGTAAACTTTTCTCAGACATCCTATCAAGTTAGCTTATATTAGATAGCTGGCTAAAAAATCTGCGAAAATGGATGTAAATACAAGAATGGCAGTCCTTTCTGCTCATGAATCCAAATATTTGCCACCATTTTCCTATATGAAATTAAACATGCTTTTTATAGTTATATATGGTATTTCTAGCTTGTTCCTTTGTGTGGACCAACATGGTTTAAAGGATAACTTCATATAATTTATTTGATTTGTGTAATATCCCCTGGATATGATCTAACCCAGCATCAGAAGCAGATAGCGTTAGCATCTTTAGTACTCAGGTACATTTGTATTATTCTAAATGTTTAGGTCTTAGTTTTAACTCTTTGGTTTGTTTTACTATACATCTTACTTGTAATCTTTTAGCCTAAACAATAATATGAAATAGTAGAAGCTTTAAGTGGCTCAGACTCTTTAAACAGACTTATCTGTAACCATAAGTTATTTCACAGTGATGATTGCTCCTCATTGTTTTTCTTCATCACCTGATGCTAGCTAAAGTACGTCTGACTTATATCGAAGCCTAGAGCCACTGAAAGCCCTGTCTTCACGATCTGCTCTTCGACTTATCCTTAACATGTCTTTGGGTGCTACGGATGCTTCGTTGTGTCTCCCGTAGTGCTGTAAATCTGCCAGAGAACATGGATGTCTCTTCCTCTGCCAGGGCTCGGGCCAAATCCCTGACTTGGCTGCTGTTGCTCTCTTTTGGCAGGTGGCTGGAGCTCACGTCTGCTTGTTCCATCAGAGGTATTAGGTACTTCTTAACGTCCTTCTCTCATCTCCTTTCCCCTCCATTTCCTCCTGCTCATTAGGCAATACGTATTCCGTTCGTTTAGTGAAGAGCTGAGGGAGGCGGTGTGTGAACACACCCAGGCTTCGCATTGATTTATTAGCTCCGATTTGAACCTGGGAGATTCTCATCAGGTCTTTGCTCATTCGGTAGGCACACTCTCCGTTCTGTTCTTTGCCTGGAAAAACTTCCCAAAGCATCCTGCACTTCGTCCGGCGTGACTTTGCTCTGTGAGAGAAAAACACAACAGACCTTGAAAAGTTCCAAACACGAGCAGCTTGGGAGAACTTTTGCAAATTAGCCAGATGTGTTAGTAGGACAGTCCCTGGTTGGATGATTTAAAACCTGTTTGTTTGGACGTGACCGCTGTTATCCGATCTGGCTCTTTTCTTATTTTCTTTCATTCTCCTCTACTGGCTTATCTTATCATCAAACCTACAAAGGCCATCATTTTTAGATTAACACTACGTCTCTGGAACTCCTTTTCATAAATAATCTTTAACAAGACCTCATAGTTGCAAAGTCACCAGTTTGTCAGTTTGTAACAATTTGCAGAAGTCAATTGTAAAAGGTTATGATTAGGGTTACAACTGCATTCGTATGAAAAAAATTAACTTTTTTTAAATGAATTTTGCATGAGAGCAGGTCCAAAGGTAAATAAAACATAAGTAAATAAATAAAATGCAGGCTATATTATAGAGAACATTTTAAGCTAGATATTTATTATTAATTAATCATTAACATAGCACTGGCTCCATGTTCTCCATTCTTGGTGGATTTTGGTCCTTTCTAGACATTAATTTAAAAAAAAAAAAAGACACACACACACACACACACACACACACAGTATATGTGAATTGAATGAATGTACATTTTTCATAAACTATAATGGATGGAATGGACTCATGAAAAATGTTTCAAGCATGAGATGTTAAATGGATTCATACATTAATGCAACAAATATGGTTTTCTGAAGATGATTATGATATGATTATATCAATATTATTATATTTCAGCTTAACATTTTTAAGTTATTCATCTGAAACATGCACACATGTTAACAGGAAGGACATTTTACCAACATATTTGTAAACGTAACCATAGTGGAATACAAAATGGCAGCCAAAATCATGGAATCACACTTTTGTCTATTCTCTTGGTTAGCATCTTGAGAAAAAAAAAAGAACAAATCAAATTACTAGATCCAGGGAATCATAAATGTACTTTAAGAGAGACTGACATTATTGGGATGTTCACTCTCTCTCTCTCTCTCTCTCTCTCTCTCTCTCTCTCTCTCTCTCTCTCTCTCTTTCTCTCTCTCTCTGTCCACTTCATGTTCTGCTTTATCACTTCCAGGTTTGAGGTGCTCCTTCAGGCCTCTGGCTGTGCTCATTAAAAACAGTTTTCCCATCGATACTCGCTTGATTTGACAAAGTCAAGATCTCACATTTGGCGTAATATTACAAGGGAAACATTGAGCGAACGAGTCGCCCTGAACGACTGGAAATAAAGCTCAGTCGAAGGCCTGGCCTGAAACCCGACCTCAGCGTCCCGTGCCGCATTTGGTTTTCATTATTTTGCTTGAAAATTTAACAATAGCACCCAGGGATTAAGTCATGGGGCAGGGCGCAGCCAAGCCAAACATCCTGCCTCCCCCAGAAAAGTGGAGACTGATGAAAAAAGGAAACAGGTGGAAGGAGCGCTCTTTGTATGTTTTTTTCTTGAGCCCTAGGTTCATCGCGGAGGTGTCATGCACCGCGTTCGTCTTCGGCCGAGGACACACTTTTGGCAGCAAAAGCCAAAAGGAC
Organism: Ictalurus furcatus; assembly: GCF_023375685.1. Lineage (NCBI taxonomy): Eukaryota > Metazoa > Chordata > Actinopteri > Siluriformes > Ictaluridae > Ictalurus > Ictalurus furcatus. The sequence goes on along the minus strand of NC_071256.1, from coordinate 17,711,677 downwards.
AAAAACCCAAAAGAAGGAGTGTTTCTTTGCACAGCACAAACAGCATATATTTTTGTGTTTCTTTCACAGAGGAAATGATAATATTTCTTCTGTGATGGAAAAGATTGTAGTCGAGAGATGGGAATGCTGAAAGATGAAGAGATTGTGCTGGAGTGCAGGGTGTGAGCTGAGGCTAGCACAGTCATGATGGGAAGCAGGCCATGCTCAGATCATTAAAAAAAAAAAAAATCAAAATTTATCAAGCATTAATAACTAAAGTCAGAACTTTATCAGTATTATTATTCTTTTTGTTTATGGACAAAGAATTAATTTAACTGTTTTTTATTAATAATACTTGTTCAGTTTTTTAAATTATTATAATTCAGTTTTTTAAATGAGTATAATTATGTCTTTGTTTAAGACCAATAAATACATTATTTATTTATTATTTATTTTATGCAATTATATTATTACATTATGTACATTATCAAAAAGCAAATAAAGAAATCACAAGGTAATTGGCTACAACCTTCAACCGCATCGCTTCATTTTAAATCCATTACCTAAAATTATTGTGTCATTAAAACTTATGAAATTAATACATTTTTTCCCTTAAAATTGTCCTGGTGTTGTGACAGGTGCTGATGTTTTTCACCTGCACTGTGAAGTCACTTCTAATGCAGCGTTTCCATCATATGATTCAGTAACACCTGTCATTGCTGGTGTTATCAGTCCCATCAGACCCAGCGAGCTCTTCAACATAACCCCCCCCCCCACCCCCCCCCCCCCACACACACACACACACGTACATATACGCACACACGGCAGAAGACTTGCCGCAACTCAATCCGGGACACAAGCTTAAACCTCTATGGTCCTCGACGTCCATTTTACAGCCCTCATGGTCTCTGATGATGGTGATGGATCGCTTCAAACTTTTGAACACCTGCTGAGGGACTTTTGTGCTCTTGCACTGGTGTAACTCTATCAGCTCCTGCTCCTGCTGAAATATTCACCCTTTCTGAGCAGAACGATCACATGATTTCACATGGAAACTTTTCTTTTTGATCTACTTAATATATTCTTTTATGTCCCCTGCTTTCCACATAGCTGTGATGCTACATATTTTATTTAAAAGGTAACATGTACACACTAAACATTCACTGATTCTTGTTTCTTAGTACACCTCCTAAAAGTGCGATTTTATCAACTAATCATACATTTCATAAAGTAATAGCCAGCTACTTACATAAACACTACACTTAGTTAGAGTTAATGTTAATTGTTTGATCTTAAGTAGCTAGCCAATTTTGCTAGAAAGCTTCCGCTAACTATTAACTGTTGCAAATATGTTCTGCCCCTGTTAGCAAAGAACTTTCTCAGAATGTTCAGACGCAATGGTTTAACATTACGAAAATAACATTCTTGCAACATTCACACAACGCTTCTAGATTTTGGAAATGATTCAGCTATTATTGTAAGGAATAATACACAGTGCTGTTACAGGGAAAATAATCAACAATAGTGTAGTGTGATGAAGCAGAGTTACTGGTATCACTTTATTAATTAATACATTTTTTATTAAAGACACGTTTTATCTGTTTATAATTACATTTTATGTTGCAGAAAGTCCTATCACTTATGTTATAGCAGCTATAAACTAAAAAAATTCTCTCTCTAAGTCACTAAAACAATAACAAAGCACCAAAGTCCTGCTCTGAAGACTTCTCCATGTTTGTAAAAGCTTTACCGCTGGCACTGGAGACTCCTTCAAAAAAAAAAAAACTGTTACATAAATATCTCCTCACAAGTCTCTGTGTAAGTTGTTACTATAGCAACCATAACGTATTAGAATGAGAGCATTGATTTGAACCTCATATCCTCATAAAATTGAACAAAAGGCTATTGCGGTCATTAATTTACAGCTTATAAAATAGCATGTGATGCAGCATATACTATTATTCTGCATTTGTGTGCAGAATTGAATAATAATAAAGATATATGATACTGAATTAAAGTCATGAAATTGTAATGCGTGTGTGGGATGTAAGCTATTTTATCATGCTTTTTATTCGCTATTTTGAGTTGTCAAATTATTCAAACAAAATTTTCGTTATATCAATTTGTAAAGAAAACATGACTGACCATTTTTGCTTAATCTAAAGTAATACTGTATATTGCCTTATTTCATAACTTTGTCCATAAAAAATCCACTCCTCAAGATGACATCTCAGATTAAGACGCATCTCCTCCAACGTCCTCCAAAGGGACGGAATGATTAGTTCATTAATAGTGTCATATAAAAGTATTTAACACTGGCCTCAAATGGTATTCGGTTGGTTTTTTTGTGTGTATTTACAGCCCAAAATATACATTTCAGCATGGAATGCAATCCAATGTTGCCTAAGAAAGTTTCTTTGCATCATTTCTTCCGCTCTTCCCCTCATCTTGTGTGAGAAGTTTCCACCATGTGAAACTCTGAGAAAGGGTTCCCCCCCCCACTTAAAGGACATTTCCTATGCCTTGTTCTCAGCATCTTCCACACTCACACTCTCTCGTTTGTGTTTTTAGCTAAATCAGCCGTAAACCTCCCACACCATGAATCCCTTTCAGAACCAGCTTTGCGTCTCAGACACTTTTCCGTTCCTTATAAAATGTTAACTGCGGAAACCCTTATTGAATTGCAATTCAGCAGAGCCATTAATGGACGTAATTTTACACACGGCTCAAGCTGTTCCGCTTCCTCCACGGCTCGGTAGCAAGCGACAAAATTCTTGGCGCTGTTAGACAGAAGCTGAAACGTGGGAAAGGCTCTTCAGCACACTGAGGCCCATGTTTCTCAAGGCTTCTTTGGCTAGTCGAGGGTTTGCTCAGTAGATGCAAACCAGAGAACCCTTAGGATTGAGCCTTGAGCTAAATGAATGGAAGTTTGGAGGTTCAGCAAATTCAGGACTATGAGATTCCTATGTTTAAATCAGTCCGATACCTTAAACATGGGAGATATTTACTGGCAGATTATACTTTTCCAAAGGACCTTACTCATTAGCTACTGTAACACTGCTGTAACATTACAGTAAAACATCCAATATCATTAAAATTACAGTAAAACAAGCCACTAAAAGCATTAACCTGAAGCAAAAATGAACCTTGTTTAGCTGAATTTAATTTATCCCATTATTAATTTGTGGTTTAAAAAAAACACACACACAAACATTAAATCATTTTAGCACAGAACTCTAGACAGTGCTAACTAGCCAGATATTGAATTTCATACTGGAGTTAAAGCTGGACAGTGCTAGCTAGCCTGGCTCATTTAAAGAGATAACTGTCAGAATAACAGCAGTAGCGTTACAGGTAATATTTAAAAACAACAGACTTGAAGAGTAAGGAATAAAATCAACAACAGAACCTTAAATAACAAGACTAATCAAGCTGAAACTAAACACAGGTGTGAAAAATTGGAGTAACAAGGGAATGGGTGGCTGCTAGGGAACGGGAGTCCAAGGTAGCCATTTTGTGAGGCTGTGATGCATCCTGGGAAATGCAGTTCTTCGCTTTAACATCAAATTATCACTCATAATTTGTTTTTGTTTGTTTTGGGGGTGTTTTTTCAAGAACTGATAACCACAGATTCTGTTAGTCTGTGTGCCTGTTAGTCTTGTTATTTTTCACAGCTTCTTAAGTTGATATCTTGTGTTTGTTCCTATGTGAAATGATTACCAGTTATCAGGTTCTTTTGTTATTATTGAGTCATTCAGATTTGTTTAAGATGCACATTTGGCAAAAAAAAACCAAAAAAACAAAAAACAAAAAAAACCGTTAAAACTACAGTATAGCACTAAAAATGTGGCTATGTTTTGTTTGTTTTTTAAGTAATTTACTTTTATCAATATATCCTCCTGTAAACATACAGTTTTGGACTCTATAATAAGTGCTGTAAAATATATACATCTATTTTTACAGTGTAGGGAGTGACAGGGTTCAGATCTTGTTAAGGAATTTTAAATTGCCAAATGACTTTTTGCAATTGTTATTTTCCCTAGGTGCAATACAAAAGTAGGAAACAAAAATCACAAATGCTATGAATGCTGTGTGTGAAAACATCCCACGTCACTGTTTCATCATGGTTGAGAATGCAAATCCCTGAAAGCTATCAGAGGAGCTATTAAACTGCAGACAGGTGATATCAAAACACGGAACATCCATAACCAAATGTCAACTAAACAAGCAAAACAAAAAAAGGGAAACTAGACCATGGAAATTGAAGCCTCAGACATGCACAATAACAACAAGACAGAGAAACACCAGGGTATATGCAGACAAAGTAATGAAGGACTAAAACGAAACAGGTGAACACAATCAGGTAACAAGACATTGACAGGACCTGTTCATGCAAAAACTAGCACCAAGATTGTGAAAATAGATCATTTCAAAAAAGCCTTCTGCTTTTTAGTAGATTATTGATCAGGTTCAATCAGAAAGAACTTTCTTACAATTCATTTCAAAGTCAGAATAATTCGTTAAAGTACGATGGAAACCATTTTCAAAATATTTTTTGAAGTGAATTGAAGTGAATTGAAGTGAGTGAGTTCAATACATCTAACAGTAACGAATTGTCTTTGAACACTTTTTTCACCCCACATTTGCTTAACATTTGAGGATAGCTGATAGTGCATGACCTGCATGTTCTGTGTCCGCGTGTGTTCTTTGGCTGTGTCTGTATGTGTGTGTGGGATGGGAGATACGAAGGCTCTGATACACTCCCACACACTCAGCAGATAACACACAGGCTTCCTTTACGTCTGATACGACCTCTGATCTCTAACAGCATCAAAGTGTTAGTGGGGCTTTATAGTTCAAATGAACTGCTGTTGTGCTTTTTTGGACGCACGTGCACACATGTACACACACACACACACACACACACACACACACACACACACACACAAACTTTCAGGGTTACATACACACACAGAAAGGTCCTAATGTGAGAACTGCATTGTTTTCATGATTTTTTCCTCCAAAATGTATCATAAAATTTTATCTAGTCCAGTCCTACTATTCACTAATGTGATTTTTTACATGGTTGTAGTATAAATGACTAGAAATAGGATTGATAAGTTCATATTTGCTTTATTGTAATCTTATAAAAGGTCAAACTAAACAGATTTGACTATATTCCAGATATTTGTACTTCCTAAGATGACATTTTGCGGAAAGTCTGAGTATATGTAGTAATAAAAATCAGAATAACGTTGTGTATGACATTGGAGTGGTTGGTTTGGATCATAGATATTTCTAAGAATGACCTTAAATGAATAGTCTACAAGTGTGAACACTATACCTAAATCAGACAAATACATTTTTATCGGTTTCTGAACACTATTTTACTATTTGCGTCTGAAATTCACTATTTTACTTCTGTTTGTAAACGTTCTATATGATTAAACGTTGAAATATGAAAACAAACGTTCTTGATATCTAAAAGAATTGAAATTCGAAAACAAAAAAAGAAAGAAAAATATGTTGAATATTGTCAAAAGTAGCAAATATTTCTCATTATAAAACTACAATAAGAGTTACGTTTATTAACCTATGCTAGCTAGCTAAATTTATATCAGTATCAATATGCTAAGCTGCTAAACTTACATACTTAAACTGTACTTGCTGTCCCTCATCTTTTGTTCATTCAGTAAGTTTTAGCTTTTTTGATTTACTTGTTAAAATTATATTGTGACATCATCAGTAATTGTTGATATGGTGAAGTTTTTGATCAGGGAATGTCAACAGAAGGAGTCTCCAGTGTCAGTGTCATCCATTTTTTTCAATGCTTTTGTTGACGTGAGTGTGTGTCACGGCCTGAATGCTCTTATTACACCAATACTAAGCGAGAAGTTGCTGATCATGATCTATAAAGATTAAAAAGTGTGATTTGGAGCCGACTTGAAAACAATGTCCGTCAGCGGAGGGGTTCTGGCAGGCCATCCTAACCAAAAGGTCAAAACCTTGGAAGGATGAAGCTCTGTGAAAGGTGTGGAGAGAATCCAAGCCCGAGAAAAGAGGAATAGTGTGTGTGTATGTGTGTGTGTGTGTGTGTGTGTGTGTGTGTGTGTGTGTGTGTGTGTGAATATCACATGACTATGATTTTAATCCATTTGAATTGTATTGTATTTTATTTATCTTTGTATTTTTGTCTCAGCAACGAGATCTGGATTTGTCTAACTTAAACTTAAGATCACAAAAAACAAAAACGAAACAAAAAAAAAAGCCTATGTTACATGTTGTTGTTTGTTTTGTTTTTTTGTCTTTTTTCCATTGGAACAGGATTTGTAATCCTGACAGCTCCTAAATCTCGAAAAAGATTTTAAACATTAAATACAATTTACTTGAATTATTTATTATTTATTAATTGAGTAATATATTTATTACGTTTCCTTTTTGTATTTTAACACCTTTTTGTCTAAACTTTTAGTTACTACAGCAACAATATTTGAAATTCTGAAAACTAAAAACAAGAGAGCTTCAAAAAAATTCTCTTTAAAAAAACTCTGAGTATTAAATTAAATTGCATTAAATTAGTTATTTCTTTTTTATATTTTTTCTCTTGGTGGTTTAAGGTCTTTTTTTTTTTTTTTTACTTAGTATGCCAACAAGATCTGGAATTCTCTAACTTATAATGTATGAACTCTTAAATTAAAAAAAGAGCACTTTACTTTTATTTATACTGCTTATATATTTATTTATTTTTGTTTATTTTCCAGTCTTATTATATTTTCTTTTTATATTTTTATGTCTCACCTTTTTTTAACATCGCACTTTTTGTCTCACCATTCATTTTTAACATCTTTTTGTCTGAAATTTTAGTTACTATGGCAACACAACCTGGAATTCTGTACCTAAAAACCTGTGAACTTTTAAGTCTCTAAAAAAAAAGAAAAGAAAAGAAAAATGTAATGTTTGTATCTCCGCTTATTTGATTTTAACGGCTCTGTCAATCGCTGCCATAAAAAGAAAACCATCTCATCATCGTTATTGCTGTCATTAAGGCATCCGTTTTCTTTTTCAAGCCAAATGTAATCTTTATTAGTCTGTTTCTGTACAAAAACCACGGTATCACAGAAAAAAAAACAAAGAAAGGAAAAAAAAAACATGCACTTATGTACAGCACATTTATGTGTGAGAGGAGACGAAAGGGTTCTCCTCAGTTCTAAAGACATTAATTAAACATTGTGCTTTTGATATACTTTCAATATATTTCAATATTTCACAAAGATCAGAAAGCAGTACCTCTACCCTTTTCAACATCGGGGAAATAAAAAGGAAAAGGAAAGTCAAACCTGGTGTTCTTACACCCTAAAACGCAACACGATGACAGGATAGACAGGAAGTGTGTGTGTGTGTGTGTGTGTGTGTGTGTGAGAGAGAGAGAGAGAGAGAGAGAGAGAGACTGAACTTGTGTTTGTATAATGGCTCAATATGTGACATTTAACATAAGTCTTTTTTCACACATACAGAACATAAATAGTGATGACTTCATTCCAACAGTAAAGTTCTTCTCGTTTAGTGATTTAAAGGCAAAAATCAGTACATTAAAAAAAAAAGAGAGATATATTTCATGTACTCACTCATCAACTCACCCAAATCTTTTATATGAATTTACATCTACATATATTTATTTATACCTGCACCGTTAGCGTTCAGTTTAAAATCAGCCTCGGAGATGACATCATATGAATAAAACCTTCAATATAATCTGAAAAATCTGGTAAATAAATAGCTTTAAATTTATAGTCAGAATGATTTCACGTATTGCGGTGCATTCCATTGATCTCAGTGGGTGACATTGTAACATTTCTTTTCTACACACGGTGTTACCGTGCATTCTCGGAAATCAGAGCTCGGAATTATCATTTTCAACCTTGCGTTTCAAGCTACCAACACATGAAGAGAGAACATGTTCGTCTTTTGTTAGCAACAAGCTAGCCAGCTAATTGTGATAACGTGTATATTTAGTTCTGTTATAGATTTAACATGCAAATATGTCTGTATGTTGATTGGTCTAAAGCCAATAGATGTATATGCAGTAAATGAAAGAGGTGCTAATTTGTTTACTGTTGATGCTCTGAGCAGCCATTTTGATTCGACTTCACTGGCTGAACTTGGAGTTGAGGTTCCCGAGTTGTGGGGGTTTTCTTTGGTTTTTCCTAGTTGGAGGACGGATTACAAGTTATGACAGGTTATCGTAACAGGTGAAGGATACAACATACGTCCCTATGGCAACAGCTGTGAATTATTTATTATTGATTACACTGGATCCTGTCAACTATTGTTTCCCAAATAAATAAACATTATACTGCTCACAATTAAATGCACATATCATTGGGTAAAAAAATGCACTTTTTATTACAGAATTAGCTAACTGTTTTGTTTATGGCAGATGTTGCAAATCTATATTGGCATATGTTTTAGTTTATAACTTAAAATGATGCTAATGATTGTGAACATAAACTCGAATGTAGCAAACTCATAACATTTACTTTCAAGCTACAATTCCACAATTCACTTGAGAGAGGTTTTCTTACCCAAGTTTCACCCATTGAGATCAATTGAGTTTCCGATATCAATTTTCAAAAAACAGAGCAACACGCAAAAAATCCAAACTATGTACGTAAATATCCCAAACTATTAACGTTTGTTTTTTCAAGGCTTCATTTATACATTGTTCTATTTAGCTAGTTCAATGTAGACACTCAACAAATGGTATAAAAAATTAAAAAAACAACCTTATAGACTGTCAACAACCTGTTGTTGCCCCACGTTGAGTTTTTTAGCTAACTTAAAACAATATGTCAACAGTTTTTATACCACAGCGCTGTTGAATTCTTGACTCTGATTGGTCAGATCAATTGGTTGACTAATATTGCTGTGAGGAGACATTTATTTAGCATTTATTGAAGGAGTCTCCGGTGTCAGTGCTCTGTAATAGTCAGTGGTAAAGGTAACTTTAAAATAAATTGCTGTGGTGGAAGAGGAATAAAAGACTTTGTGACATTGATTCTTTTTCTATTGATTATTTAACTGCACACCCCCATCATGTTTTATTCCTTGCACAGCTGGTGATGTTTAGCAGACCTAGAGTAGATCTATAGTAGATCTAGAGTAGACCTTTAGTAGATCTATAGACACTCTAAAGACTATAAACATGTAACTTTTTTGCTCTCACTTTATTTGGATGGTCCAGGTTAGAGGTCTTGATGTGTAGTAGAACATCCATAGCTCGTCCCTCATCCTATCACAATGTCAAATTCAGTTCATGTGGGCTCTCTTGATAGTTTTCATGGCAGAATCAGTTGATAAGCTGCTTCCAGACAGTCTATAGATGGTTTCTACATTGGACAATCTAAATGCAGTGTTCTTTTCCCCTCATCTGCTGAATAAATCTTGAGGAAACTCAGTAATGTTTTGGGTAACTACATGGTGGTTATTTTTTTTAATAAGGTGTGGCCACAAATTAATATATTAAAGCAATAAGTTAAGTTCATTCCTATATTGGGAAATCTATAGAATTATACAATTGTAGCCCCAAGAACCTGATCATGGAGATGATTAATAATTACACTTGGATGTGACATGGATGTAGCATTAAGTAATATTTTCAGCTGTTATAGTCAAATAATTAACTGGAAGCCACGTATTAAGCATGACTTTTCGCAAATTTGGTATTTTGTGGGCTACAATATAATTCATGACCATGAGATACTTAGTTTGTGGCCTCAATATACTTAATTCATGGCCACGGCAAATAAGAAAAATAACCAACATGTCACTTCAGAGTCTAAATATGTACCCAGTGAGATTTGATCTTTGCTCTACAGAAGAACCTCTACTTTGTTACATCCACAAAAAAAAGCAGATAATAAATCTGAAGGAACTTCATAACTGCATGACTTCCACTCTGTGTTCTGGATTTCAAGTTGATTTGCATTAAATCAGTCCCTCAAGGATTTCGTGATTTTGCAATCGCAGAAATGAACACAAAATCAAGCAAACTCCGCGATATTCATAGGAGCTTGAAATTTTTCTAAATTACTGCAGATTTCACAACAAGCATTCAGCCAAAGCCCTCTTCGATTCACGTGAGTCGAATATGAGTGCAGCTAAAAGGTCTGATATACCAACATACATTACTGCGAAAGATCGTGCAAAACTATCCCGTGCAGTTGCAGTTTTGCCAAATTCAAGTAGTTCTCAGCAAAAAAAAAAAGCAAAAAAAATTCTGCAAATTTTATCGCAAATTTTGAACAAAGCTGCAGCAAAATCAAGCATTTTTGGCCGCAACAATCACAAAAAAATCAGCGAAATCCTGTGCGGACTGTTAAATGCATTTTGCATAAGTAATTAATGCAGGTTGTGTGCAATGATGCTAGAAATAACATTAGTTATTTTTTATTATTTATGTTAGAAATAACATTAGTTATTTCTCCAGCTAGTTTTCTAAGCATTGTGTACAATTTTATAGACGTATTTTTAATATTTTGTACGTAAAGTCATATTTTGCCATCTTGGAATTTTCAACAATTTGTCTATAATTTTTTTTTTTACTAAGTATTAAATTTAGGGCATATTATCTACTGGTGGTTTTCCTAAAAGTTCACTCGTTTAAACTCACCACAATGAGGCATCCTGACCTGACCTTTAAAAAATGTTGAGCAATCATTCATCTCAGTCATCACCAAAGTAACAAAATAACTAAATGTGTGAGAACATACTGGTGCCTATTTGTGGAACTGTTTTTCGTTTTATCCCATTTTTTTCCATTTAGGTTTGTTCGCTAAGATACATTGCTCTTGTTAGTTCCCCAAAGAAAACAGTGCAGTTAGAAAGAATGATGAACGTACACGTTTTTGTCACAAGAACTCACAGGACGAGGAAGTTTGAACGAGAACACAAAATGCTGTTTACAAAAAGAAAAAGTTAAATATACAAATTAAAGTGTAATTTTTTTTTGTTCCTTTACAAAAGTGGTGGAGAGTACATCCTGCTTTAAAAAAAAAAAAAAAAAAAAAAAACAGGTGACCTGACATGGAATTTTTGTGGGGGTTTTTTTGTTTTGTTTTTACAAAGAAAAAAAAAGGTTGACTTTTCACACTTTTTTACAAGATCTAAAAGGTATTAAGACATCAAGAGATATGTGATACTATAATTCAGGCCTAAATCACCAAAGAAATCTCCAAACATACTTTTTTTTCTATAAATACATACAAAAAAATTTCACAAGAAGTTCAACAATAATGTCTGGTACCTAAATGTGAATAAAGTTGCAGAAAGCATTCCTGGTTTAAATCTAGCGATCCACACACCTGCGACTCTAATGTACCTACACACTCATCGACTCGTTCTAAAAAAAAAAAACAAATGATGCCGATTCTTTAAATCTTCGAGCTCAACCCGGCCGTTGTGCATCTGGATCAGGTTAGTAACATCATTCTTGAAATTCTCTATTTATTTCAGTGGTGAACATGTAGTAGAAATTGACGTTGGCAAGACTTCGTATGAGTTAGCATAAGAAGTGGGAAGAAGTTAGCACTTTTCTTGTAGGTTTCCTCATTTCTCGCCTTCGATTTGACTTTTTTTTACGAGCTTATTCCCTTTTCCATTTGGCTCGCTCCATCATTACATGATGAAGTTCATGAATATGAACTGAAATTAAACGAGATCCGCTCCGCATGCAAATAAAAAGTCTGGAGCCGAGCCGCGGGTAACCGCTGCACACTTCCAAACTGTTCAGGTCGTGCTGAAATCATCTCCAATCCTGAAAGCTAGCTGCGTTCGCATTCATGGCTTCGGCTGCTGTTCTTTGCAAAATCCCAGAAGACGACGACGATCAAAGGGGATTCGATCCAACAGAAAATAGAAAGAAAAGACGTTTGGTTGGTCTTTATCTTTTAAATGCACTTTGTCCAGGTTGTCCAGATTGTGGAAAAGATTTCTTTGTTCAAAAAAGAAAAGAAAAGAAAAACGCTCCTCCATTAGATGATGATGATGATGATGTGAGGATATTTACTAAGATGATGTTTGAGTCGGTGAGTTCTTGAGAATCTTGGAGTTTTATATTCATCAGGTGAAGCTCAATAAGCGCAAACTTCTCCTCCTGCTTCACATGGGAGGGACGATGAGACCAGCCATGGCTGCAAAACAAGATGCAAACACAATCAGTGACCAGACACACACTTTTGGTTAGTAATTTTTATACAAAATACCTTATAAGTCTTCATTTGTAACTACTTATTATAAAACCGTGTCCTAATCGAATGTAGAGAGATTAAAAAAATAACAACTACCTACCGAATAATATGCAAACCAGCCCGAGATTATGACAATTAAGCAACAGGGTCACATGACTGACACGGGCTCAGTCCAGTTCAATACTCTGCAATTCCATCAAAAATAACTGGCCCCCATAATTGTCTTATATAATACATATATTTTGTAAATATTAAATAACTAGGCAGTTGGTTAGAGTGAGATCATCTATAAAGTCAATCCATCTAGTAATTTTTTTTAATCTTAGTCATCTAACTAAACATAGTTATAAAACTCAACTCAATAAAACTCAATAAAACTCAACTTAGAGTTTTATTAATATTTAAAAAGTTTTCAAATCACATCATATTTAATCTGAAAATTCCAAAAATCTAAACAATTAATTTATATAAAGTTAAGTGAGAAATATATATATATATATATATATATATATATATATATATATATATATATATATATATGTGTGTGTATATATATATATAATTATTATTATTATTATTATTATTATTATTATTATTATTATTATTATTTGAATAACCATGTTTTGGCAGGTGATATGGTTATGGATCAATATTGACCTAGAAATATTTGTGACAGTATTGTTTAAATATTTCTTTCTTCTTTTTCTTAATTGTAGTTACTTTTTCTTAATTTGACCTTAAATAAATAAATGTAATTCATTTGTAAATTTCATACAATTAAAACCAGTTTTATATGATAAACCCAAATATTTACAATTACAATAACAGATTTATAGATCAGATAGATTAGGATAGAAAATCCGAAAATGATATTTTTAAAAAATCAAACAATATTATGAAACTATAGTTATGGATTAACTTATTTTTTTTATTTAGAAATCTGAATCATATTAGATGCTATTACTGTACTGTATAATACTATACTATACTGAAATATACTATACTACATACAATTTTTTTGCAATAAATCTAAGTAATTCTGTGGAAATTCAAAAGTATAAAAAAAAATTATTTAAAATGAAAATTATATTCTAGGTACTAAGATAAACCCATATCACAATAATAGTTTGGGGAAAAAATATAGTTATGGATCAACAGTAACTTCATTAAATTCAAAGTAATATTTTTCTTTTCTTTTTTTTTTTTTTTTACATAAACATCAATCCCTATTACAGTGACAAATCAGGAAATAAATCTCGTAGTTATGGATCAACTTTGACCTTCGACCTTTCTGTACGGTGTATTTTTCTGATTTGATTCATTTTTGTTGATTAGGACGATTATAAGCCTAGGTGCTCTAGGATCGTTCTGATTGGCTGAGAGGCAGGAGAGGGGTGGGGTTCTCACCCTGTAGGCTGCTCCCATTGGTGCTGGTGCAGGTGGGGGGCGGGGAGGTCTGAGGCCGCACGACGGGGGCGAAGGCGCTCTTCTGTTTGACTGCAGAGATCATATGAACAGGAGAGAATGAGGAAGAGGAATTGATGGAGGAGTAGAGGGAAGAAGTGACGGATGCAAAAAGGAAAATGCAAAAAAAGAAAATAATGATGATGAAGAGGAAGGATGGAGGATGATGGGGTGGTAGGAAGGGTGACTGAAACAGACACACATGCACGTGTCTACACACACACACACACACACACACACACACACACACACACCCAGAGGTGAATGAATGAGTAAGTAGGTGATCGGGAGGGCGCTCATGCTGGTTATTAGGGCTCGGATGAAGTGCAAAGGGACGACTGGAAGGGAGCAGGAGGATGGGGATGCGAGAGGATGCTACCGGAATGGCAAAGTTGATCCATAACTTACATAATCCATAAGTTACATCGTTTATAGAGCATCACACACAATTATTAAGAAATAGCCCCACATTTAACACAGCAATAATAATAATAATAAAAAAAAGTTTGTCTTTCAATACAGTCACACACACACACACACACACACACACACACACACACAGATGAAAGAACAGAAAGGGAAAAAGCATGACACCAAACATGGTCTCTCCTTTTCTTAGAACAAAAAAAAAAGACTACCTGGTGAATCTACCCACAACTGCGTTTAAGAATACAGATTAGCCGAAAGCACATTCCTCCTTAAAATATTAAATCTATTTTCCCAGCCAAATCATCCTGCCTCCTTTGCGCTAAAAGCAAATGAAATAAAACCTTGTCGCTTTGCTCGCCGCCGTGACTGCCAACCATATGCCAATCAAATGAAACACGAGTACTGTGGACGGAATATATGAACTGAGCTACAACAACTCAAGTACTTAAATGCACAGCTGAATTACCCAAGAGGGCATATTACACATTCACCCCGTTCCGACGTGCCTAAGTAGAATCATGTTGTTTGAATTTCATGCCGCTGACGTATAAAGGACTAAATTATAAAGCAATGTGAAAGGAGAATCAACACTGGCAGCTAGAGTTCAGCACAGACAGCAAGCCGCATTACAGGCATGTTAATGTGTTAGTGAGGATGAAGATGAGGAGGAAGATGAGCGTGAGTGGCAGTAATTAGTGTTGGCGAGACTTTTTCAAAGCTGAAACCGTCTCTTCCTCTTGTAGCAACCAGCTAGACAACATTGGATTTTGTAGCCTCCTTGTAGAGGTGCCCAAGCCTTAGACTGTACATAGATTTTGATTCCAAATAACTGAAACTAAGTACTAGGTCGACTAAGAGCAACAGAAATGGAACAGATCCAGTCAGATATCAGATACAGCCCGACATGTACTGATAAATTGCATAACCACACCTGTAATTTACTGATGCACCAGTATATCACAAATACATCTGTAACGGTAAACTACAGCAACAGTTATGGATAGCTACAATAACACATAGTACCAAACAGACTACAGAAATTACTGTTCTGACATACTTCAAAAATACCTGTATAGGTAAGGTATTGGAATACCTACCTATTCTCTCTAGGGCATACTATCAATAAGTCAACAGGTAAAATATTAGAAACACATAGTAAACACCTGCCCAGATAGACTACCAAAAGACACTGTGCTAGTAGACCAGTGGTGTCCAATCTTATCCAGAAAGAGCCAGTGTGCGGGCAAGTTTTCATTCCAATCAAGCAGGAGCCACACCTGATAGTCTATTGAAAGCCAAGATGAACTAATTAAACAGGTGGAATCAGGTGTGGCTTCTGCTTGATTGGAATGAAAACCACGATTGGACAACCCTGCTTTAAAAACATCAATATAGGAAGAATACAGAAACACCCATTCAGATCAACTTCAAATACTGGAATCAACTATACAGGTAGACAAATCCACCTGCCCAAATAAACTACCTGTGCCAGTAGACTAAAGAAACAACTGTACAGGGAAATCACTTCAGCACCTGCCCAGATAGACTATAGATACAACCATATAGGAAGTATATACCTGTTCAGATCAACTACAAGTAAAGTACTGGAAACATCTATACAGGTAGGCAAAACCATCTGCCCTGGTAGACTAGACTTACACCTGTGCCAAAAAGTACCAAAACACCTGGTCAGGTAGAATATAGAAGCACCTGTACAGGAAAACTACCAGTCGACTAACACCTGGACAGGTAGACTAAAATAAGCTACCTGCACAGTTAGACTACAGCAACACTTGTGCAGATGAAGTACTGTATCATGTACCATCTGTTCAGGAAGACTACATAAGTACCTCAACAAGCAAACTACAGCTGTACCTCTGCAGGTCTAGAATGTAGCCACAGATTACCAAATATCTCAAACAACACATGACCAAATAAGTACCCAGTACACTTGTAATCTTCACTTGTACAGGTAGATGTCAGCTACACCTGTACAGCAACAACTGTACAGGTATTCTACAGCCATGCTGCTATTGATCTGCTGTTATCATTGCATTGTCGTTCCTTTTTAACACTAGGTTTGTGTTCACTCACTTGCGTAGGGCGAGTTGGCAGTGGATCCATTGAGGAAGCTGGGTGAACCAGGCACGCCGAGGTTGGTCATGCCAGCGGCTCCGTAGCCGTTCATGGTGGAGGTGATGGTGTTGTAGTTGGACTGCTGAGGCGTGGAGCTCGGCACATAGCCCCGAGGAGACACGCTGTTGGAGTTACGTGAATAACCTGAAGCAATGAGACACAGACAGTAGGCTTAGAACAGACTCTGTTATTAGAACTAAGCATGCTGTTATAGTACATTTTTATAAGACATGATAGTCAAATATATCCACTGTGGACATACAGGCCTAACAAGGACACACCGTTCGGATGTGTGTGTCAGGGGAGGGGAAAAAAGCGAATGAGAAAGAGTGTCAGTGCTGCCCTTCCACTTATCCTCCTAACATGTGTTTCCCATTCTCTCTGTCTGAATTTCTCAGCAGGAAGGCCATTGATGGAGTGCTGGCTTGCTGGCTGTGTATCAAGAAGCAAGAGAGCGCCAAGACACACACACATACACACACACACACATGCATGAGCTCAAACTAAAGCCAAGCTTGCAGAGTCTTCACATTGTCCGAATCCTGAATACTGACAGGTGGAGCTGGACTATCTCGTGTGTGTTCAGTAAGCTGATCTGCTTCATTCTTACACAATGACAGCATATGTGGACATGGCACCTTGTCGTCCACACACACCTTCTCAGAGGTCATAGGATGGATGCTTACACACAGGATAAGAAGTCAAGCAAAAAACATGGATGTCATCATGCATCACCTAATTCATTAAGGAGATGGTGAGATAATTAAATAATGCTTTAGAGATGAAGCAACATCTTTAAAAGAACAGTGTGGCCAATTGTTTCCCCAAGATCAGCCAAAATGGGTGTCTGCACTTCAGTTCTTTAGTTCTGCACTTGAGGCTAACATGTAAGGGAAGCTATTACAGCTACTAGTTTTGCACTACCTAAATCATCATAAAATGACTACACAGTGTTGGAAACATCGATTTTCAATCATGATTTTTGATTAGATTTCATCTCAATAAAAGGAAATGTCGCAGACCACTACAGTAGCTGCAAAACTGTACAATCTTTTGTACACTTATCTGGCGACAGACTTCGGAATCCTAAAGTCTGCTATCTCATTTGCTTACAGTAGTGTATATAGTACATACTTACACAACAAATTTTTATATTGTTATGTTTATAAAAGGTATTTGAGACTTTTGAGTAAAAGTGGTTGGCTGTTTGCAACGTAGGTCAAATAGTCTCTTCCTGTGAGAGTAGGTGGTTCCTGGCCACATCTAGTGGATTTTTTCAAAGATCAATAGCTTAGCAAATGGTTTAATATTAATTGAATGGTAATTTGTTAGCTAAATAATGTAAAGTAGCAGAACAATTCAATAAAACAGACTAGGAGTATATGACCAAAAATGAGAGAGAGAGAGAGAGAGAGAGAGGGAGAGAGAGAGTGCAAAAGTAAGAGGAAATGACAGAGGAAACATGGCCAAATGTTTTAATCAGTGTATATAACTGTAATACATACAGTACAAAGAATAACAGCCCTTGCGTGTGTGTGTGTGTGTGTATGTGTGTGTGTGTGTGTGTGTGTGTGTGTGTCTGTGTGTGTAGTGGGGTGTTTTTATGCTCTTTTCCCATGACCTCATGGGGTTCTGTAGGTGTTCTTTCCTGCCTGAATGAGGAAAGCAGATGAACATAGAGAAGGATGAGCAAGAAGAGAGAATGAGAAAGAGAGAGTGAGGCATCAAGGGAATTAATGTTTTTTTTTTCTGTCTCCCTCCATCTCCTCTCTCCTCCTCTATCATAAATGGACTGATCTGTTCATCTCTCTCTCTTCCTGTCAGAGAGACAGAGCTGGTGGATGAAGACAACCATGGCTCCTCTGAGCGGATATTGAAACACTTTCCTTCTCTTACACACACCTCCTTGTATTGTACAGTTATGAGGACCGAATGTCCTTAAAATCTTGTGTGGGTCTTTCACAGATGTGTTGCTCATGGGACCAATTAAATCTGAGGGAATAATTACATTGTCCTCTATATGTGTCAATGCATTATCCTTAGGGGAAGCAGGAGTGTTGTCCAGACAACGTCTGCAGTCCCCAAGACACTGGTGTGTGAACAGGTCCCCATTAATGGATGGAAAAAAAAAATCACACATATTTACAATCTGAATCTTAACCTGTGGAAAATGAACATTACCCTCAGAAACTTTAACCTTAATCTCTGGAACATTACCAGACCTTAACCTCTGGAAGCGGTATCTTAACCTCTGGAACCTGGTCAGTACTTGGACCTGATTACGCTTAAAGTCTGGAACCTGAACAAACCTTAACCTCTGGAACTTGATCATACTTAACTTATGGAACCTAATCAGATATTACCCTCTGGAACATGAATCTTAACCACTGGAACCTGATCAGACCTTAACCTCTATAACCTAATCAGACATTAATCTCTGGAACTCAAATCCTAACCTTTGGAACCTAATCAGACATTAACCTCTAGAACCCAAATCTTAACCTATGTAACCTAGTCAGACATTAACCTCTAGAACCCAAATCTTCACCTATGTAACCTAATAAGACATTAACCTCTGGAACCCAAATCTTAACATGTGGAATCCGAAGACTAAGCTCAATAACTGTCCTCTTTAACCTCTGGTACACTACCTTTAATCTTAGCCACATTTTGGCTCTTTGGCACTTTTTATTATGGGATCTGGTAAATGTCCCAACAGTACCAAAGCTATCTTGTATGTCTTGGGAAAATGTGTTCCCCACAAACAGCTAAATGCATACACACATAAGCACTCTTATGAATAGCTGTGTGTGTGTGTGTGTGTGTGTGTGTGTGTGTGTGTGTGTGTGTGTGAAGAGAGCAGGTTGACAGACACGGTGTGTAAACACTGTGATTTTTTATTCACACAGTGTCATCTTCTGCAGCTTTCCACTCATTAACAGCATCCTTCTCTCTCTCTCTCTCTCTCTCTCTCTCACACACACACACACACACACACACACACACACACACACACACACACACATATATATATATATATATATATATATATATATATATATATATATATACGTGCACGATTCACAAAAGCAGCAAACAGAACCATGCGTGGGTTTCACGAGAGAGATGCTCATTATGAGTGGCAACTCTGAAGCGTGTGTGTGACAGGCATGACAAAACAATGCGACTTAATCTCTCACTCTCTCTCGCTCTCTTCTCTCTCTCTCTCGCCCAACCCTCATCCCAAAAATCATTTGTCACTCTGCAGGATCTCTTTTCTACAAATAGATATGTACCAATATTTGGTCATGCAAATAAATCGTCACAAATTCAGCAGGTCAAAAAAAAAAAGTTAAAACAGCTGGCATTTGTTTAGCGAATTCATTGTCAGGGTCGAATCTATCCAACTAGCTAATTTATAATAATGCACTTGCTTAATACGTTATCGGTTCTATAGTAACAGTTCATTCAGAGTGTTTTTATTATTAAAAATGTTATAGTTACGATGGTGGTAATGTTTCAGTAAGGAGATGTTTATTAAACATTTTTGTAAGGAGTCTCCAGTGTCAGTGCTTGGTCAGTGTCAACAGTCAGGGATGGGTTTCCCAACATGGGAAAGTCTTTAAGACATTTGTCATTGATTATTTCGCTATACCGGTTATTCCTTAATTGTTAACTCGCTAGTTTTGTAATTTTGCAAGCTAGCATTAATTAGCGATCTAGCACTAAAACAAACTTGTTTTATCTAAGGCAAGAAACTAGCAAACAATTTCTATATATTTATATTGTTTATATTTACATTGTTATATTGTTTATCGCTGTGAACTGCAATGCTACATTTCACCACAAAGCAAAAGATTGCTTTTGATTGACAAACCGAGAAATATTTTGTGACTGTCTTGCTATCTGTATAATCAGCTGTGTTAAAACACCTACAGTGTGTATCCAGAAATGTGTAAAAAATGTGTATTTACACAAATACACATTCACGCTAGAGTCACAAGTCTCTACGGCCATCATAGTACTGACATGTCTGATTATACAGCTACTCAGTCCAAACACACACATACACACTCATACACACTCACCCTGGTCGGCCTGTGTGGCCTCGGAGATGTTGACGGCGAGCTGGCTGCTGAACGAGTTCACTCCCATCATGCCTGAGTGTGCACTTGACCCGGTCAGAGAGGGCAGCTGGTTATGGCTGCGTGGCACGCTGTACAGAGCCTCGGTAAGATCGGCCGCCCGCTTCAAGATGATCTCCTTAGAGAAAGAGAGAGAGAGAGAGAGAGAGAGAGAGAGAGAGAAGACTTTCAGCATGCAGTCAGTTCCAAATCTATTGGTACTGGTATTGATTAATTATAAACCAGGCATGAAAGAAAAATTTTTTGATTTTTCCCACATGCAACCTTTTTCAACTTTTTCAGGTCATTATGATCCTGAGGTTAACTCTATAATAATTATAATAATAATAATAATAATAATAATAATAATAATAATAATACATTCAGGGCCACTGCAGTGCTAACATACCTGATTATTATGAGGCATTCCATAAAGAGCTTCCACCAGGTCTGCTGCTCTCTTTAACAGCACCTCCTGCGCACACACACACACACACACACACACACACACACACACACATAAGCATGCAGAGTTTAGCTAAACATTCTCCTCAAGTGCAATATGAATGAG